>NC_068304.1:42221169-42276806 GCF_025860055.1 Xyrauchen texanus | reverse complement strand
AGGATCTGATGAGCAGGATCCGGGGCATACTGCACCACACCAAGAGGTTTGGGGTGGTCACAGGGGTGCTGGAGCCTATCCCAGCTAAGTTAAAAAAGAAAACATTTGTGAAATCCTAACTTTTTTGTGGATGACAAATACAATTGTGAACTTTTACACTTTTCATTTCTAAGAGAGGAAAAAACCCTTGCAGAATAATCTTTTTATTTTACAAGGTACACTTTATAGAAGACAGTAAAGTGCGTAGATCTTCAGTTTCAGTTGGTACATATAAAGTGTGGTGAAGATAATTAAAACAACATCGTTTGCTTTCCCCTTTGCCCACAAAAATGTGTGTAACAGTGTACTCTAAATGTCACAGGCACATCGTATACAGAGAATATGAACACCGGAAACAACTGGTTGGTAAACAAAAAACAAACAAAAAAAATTCAGTCGTGAAGATGTTTTTACAAGGTCACGCATCCTTTAAAATTACAAAAAAAATATTTTACCACACGTAACCTTATGAAAGTTGCCACTTTGTCAGATTGATTATAAATAAAGGCCATTTATTGTCTAAATATCTCATACTGCAAGATAAAATGATTAAAAAAAAGAATAACCAATATATTGCCAAAATTAATTTACAATGTTATTAATTGTAATTCTTGGAATATGCTTCTCTACAAATTCTCATCCTTCGTATATCCAAGACAATGCTGGTGTAACTCTGGACCCAAAGTTTCTCCTAATTTCAGGCTTATCACCTTGTCTTGCCCAAGGACACTTCGGTATGTGGAGACATGTGGGCCGGGAATCGAACCGCCAACCCTGTGATTAGTGGCCAACCCGCTCTATCATCTGAGCCACAGCCGCCCCATTATGGCCAGAAGTCTTGAGGTTTGTTCAGATGCAACTTTACAAACCGAGAGAGGCTTTCTCCTGGCAACCCTTCCAAACAAACCATACTTCAGTCTTTTTATAATTGTCCTGTCATGAACTTTAATATTTAACATGCTAACTGAGCCCTGTAGAGTCTGAGATGTAACTCTTGTTTTTTTTTTTGCAATTTCTCAGAGCATAGCACGGTCTGACATTGGGGTAAATTTGCTGGGACGTACACTCCTAGGAAGACTGTCTTCAATGTTTTCAATTTGTGAATAATCTTTCTTACTGTAGAATGATGGACTTATATCCCTTCCCAGATTGATGGGCAGCAACAATTGCTTCTCTAAAGTAATTGCTGATGTCTTTCCTCCTTTAGCATTATGTTAACACACACCTGAATGCTCCAGACCAGCAAACTGATCAAATTTGGTATTTTATAGAGGTGGTCACACTTGCTGATGATCAGTTAATCAAGGGCATTTGATTAGCAGCACCTGGCAACTACTTAGCCTCTTAATTCCTAAGGAAGCAGTAAGGGTGTACGTCTCCATTTTGGCTTTATTTTTGTTAAATAAATCATTACACAGTGTAATATGTCATATGTTGTTGTTGTTCATCTGAGGTTGTATTTACCTAATTTTAAGACCTGCTAAGGACCAGATGATTTTTATGTCCTGATATGAAAAACCATAGAATTCAAGAAGGGTGTACTTTCTTTTTCACATGACTGTATAGCATGTTAGTTTTTCAGAGATACACCAGCATTTTCTTGGATCTATGAAGGATGAGAATCGTATATTTGCCATGTAAAATTATGCATAATGGCTATAAATTATTTTTTAAATAATACAATTATAATTCCAGTATTTAAAGAACATGTAAATGTCTCCTTGCTCCAGTGGGTCTACTGAAGCTGATTGTGCTGCACACAGTGAAAGTGTCATTACATATAAGAACAGAAAATCTTACACCCACTGGTCACATGACTTTGTAGAAAAATGGTCCATCCCAGAATCTATTTTCTCAAAATCACATATACACAGGTCCTATCCCTGTTTATAACCAGTTATCATCAATAATGAATAAATTAGCATGATTAGAAAGAAAATACCTGATAAATCACACATTTACCAACTCTGAGAATGGAAAAAGTCTAAGTCTGTAATCGGTTGCAGAACTATTGGTGAAAATGGTGACACTTCGTTCATAATTGATTAGATTAGACTTTGAAATTAATTTGAATTTGATGGCGGTAAAGCAAACAATTTAATCAAACCCCAACATAAAGCAGCATTTTCACCTGCTGGTTCATTTAATTACATCCCAGACACTCCTGGAGACTGAATTTGCCAAGCAAGATGTGCTCTTGGACAAACATGTTTGTTGGTCCTGGTACAACATTTATATTCATCATTCAGATAGCAGGGATTTGGGAGGGGAAGGTTTACCACAAGGGTGCTTTAATTCTTCACTTCAATTTGTTTTTAGGTTTAGGCTGAGGGCTTTATCAACCAGTCATATCCCTCTGGTTTTTGGCATAAATGGGTTGGGTCAAAGTTGTGGTTTGGGTAAAGGGTTAGGATTATGTTTCTTTGACCAAAATGTAATTCCAAGAACCCATCTTGGCAAAAATCATAGTGGCCGAATGCTCCTCTAGGCCTATATATATATATATATATATATATATATATATATAAAGAGAATGGATGTCTGTTTCAATGTTTTATACATACAAACATGTCTTTTCTTCAGAATGTACAATATTTACATAAGCGGGTGGCCATGACAGCTTAGTACATCTGACAATGATCTCTAGTTCAATCCTCCATGTACTCTTCTTCTTTTGGCTTGATCCTTGCCAGACTGATTTTGAATTATGCAATGTCCAGTAGCACCAAACAGTGCGATTGTGCTTACAGTCCTCCACCTGATGTTTTTTATGCGTCCAAATCCAAATGGAATGTTAGGAGAACTGGACAAAATGCTATAGCTCAGACCGACCAGCAGGGGGCACACACGCATGGGTTTTAAATGCTGTCCGTGATGACGCAAATAGTCTGTGCAATGTGAGCAAAAGTGTCAACACTTTGTGGTGATCTAACAGCAAAATGAGGCTTGGCAATATTGCCCCATCAGTAGTGAACACAAGAGTTCCTCTCTTTGCTCAGACACTGTTAGAGCTGGGTTCCTGGGAGCCTTCTGTGGCAGTGCCCTCTCCAGGTAGCGGGGACTCTGCTACCTCACCCATCACCGCCAAACGGATCACCTTGAGCCAGCGTTGCTTTGGTTCTTCACTTTCTGCTGCAAAGCTGTGGACTGACTTGGATTGAGATAACCTGAAGCTTGACGGAGGGTCTGTAGGTCTTGGAGTGTCCTCAACCTGGTAACCGAGCAAAGGAATTGTGGATTGGGCTTTGACATCCTGTGAAGACAACAGCAAATCTTAGTTAAGCAACGACACATGATCTACAGGCATGGTTAGGTAGAAGACAACAGTGCACTGACCTGAGGTGCTCCATACAAGTAGAGAACTAGAGCTTCCTTCTGAGGAATGACACACCAGACTTTCTGCCAGGGCTTATTCTTCTCACAATACTGCAGGAAGCCACACATTATACTACTGCCAGAGAACTGAGCTGCTTCAATCTGTGAAAGAGAACAAGAGAAGAATAAAGGTCAAAATATACATGCACAGTTTTTAGCAATGAGGGTGAAACTCATGAGGGCTGCCAAGGATATGTCCAGGTCACATTTAACTGTCAAAAAATAGAAATGTTTGCATAAACAATTAACTCATACATGTAAAACACTGACGTTTGCCGCCATCTACTGGCTAAATATCTAATGTCACAGGTAGGGGTGTACCGGTACGAGACTTTCATTCCACAGTATCACGGTATTAAAGTTCAAATTAATCAATGTAAACAGTTCAGATATGCCTATGTTTCAATAATTGGTTGCTTTTGAAATTTTGCTTGATTCTCAAAAATATCTATTAAAAATACATTGTTTTTCATTTACAGTTTATCTATTGGTGGATTTTGTTTTTCAAGTACTGTGCATTTTATTCTACAGCATCACTGTCCATTTCTTTTATGCCTAAAGCACTTTGTAAACCCTAATTGGTACTTTAATACTAATAATTATATATTTTATTTGTAAAGAGATTGTAGGCCTTCTGTTGTGCTGCACTTAACCAAATAAATGCACAAACAAACATTTGACTCATAATTAACAGTGTGAAAAAACACAAGTATAACTTAATGAGGCATTACAAATCACGTAATTCACTGTATTGTTTATGTCGTTTTAATGAAAGGAGGTCTATAATTTATTATCATTATAAATGAGAAACATTGATGGTGCCTTGTAGGTCCCAAAGTATTTGCACACCGCAGACCTCATTGGTGGTAATATAAGGTTTAGGCTCTAAAGTGATGTTTGCCCAAGTCACCTCGAAATTTAAGAGATGGCTGAATGTAAAATGAGAAGTCGCAACTTATAGATTTATGACATCGAGTTTATATGATGCTGTGTAAATGCAGCCGATTCTGTCTTAATTGAACTGATTTGGACTTTCATAAGTTTCATAAAAAAAAATGAACATTATAGCATTATATAATGCAAAACAGATTATTAGTTCATGTCAATTCAAACCGTTAGGAATGTTATGAAACTTTGATTTATATAATTTCAGTAATATTCACACTGGATGGAACAAATACTAATCTGTTAAGCATTAAATGTGGTTAATGACTTATTAATGAAAATTACAATCAAGTGTTATTGATTAACCTTCCCACCTCAGAATCCACTGGAACAGTTTGTGCATGCTGTTTTTGCTGCCTTAACTGCATATATAAATGTTAAATGTCTTAAAAGTTTACAGTACAGTGCGAGTACACAATGTTTCAACAGACCCCTCTTAAATATTACTCTTCTTCAATTAATTATTAAAACATAAATGCACATGTCAACCTTGTACAGGTCAAAGGTCACCGCATGTGATCCTGAACTCACCTCTAGAATTCCTTTCTTCTTGCCCTCTTTCTCCTCGCCGTCGATGTGTCCCGTCAGGATGGAGTAACAGTCTTTGCACACTTTGTTCATCTTATTGCCTTCATATTGCAGAGGGGCTTTGTAGTCCGAACACTTCCAGCACACCACCTGAACACAACATTAAAACACATGAACGGAAGAAAACAAATCAATAAATCACATTTTTAAGAGTCACTTACATATCCACAGGCTCGACAGTGATGTCTTCTGCGCGTGAGGGCGTTAAAGGGCTCTCGACACTTCATGCACATGGTCACCTCATTGTCCCGTATCCAGCGAGGGGCTCGTTTCCCCAGCTCGGATATCTGAAGATCCTACATATAAATACAGACATGATGTGATTTATGTAAACAGTACTTTTATTACAGACAGGTACTTCAGCAGGATTTTAAACAAAATTATTAAATACAAATGCATGATACTAAACCATTAGGAAATATAAGTGTAAACACATTTTGTTCAAATATACCTTTTCTCTTCCCCCAGATAGTGTTATAAAATTAGCATTGACATTAACATGATACTCATGTCTGCAGTTGAGACGAGATGCACTGCCTAAGTTTCAATAATTTAGCCATTGCAAAAAATGTTGGGTCACTAACTATGATGATGACAAAAATATACTAACCGATACTTCCTCCACTTCTTTGGATGCAGACTTAAATGTCTCATTTTTCTGGAGGAAAATGTGTATTGTTTCCTGTAATGCCTAAAATGCACAGAAAGAAATTGCAAAAGATGGACTTCCAATGACTCGCGGTAGTAATATTGAATTATCTGGCTTGGTTTATTACCTTTATCCAGTCTTCTTTATTCTGTTCAGAGCTGTCATTAGGCAACAACACAATTAAAAACACGTTTCATTTCCACACATTTATTATTAAAATGGCAGTGTTGTAATAAAGGGTGCAAGCACAGATCTCTACCTGGCCTGCAGCTCAAGTGTGCGTTCTTTGCCAGAAACCTGAAAGGTATGAGGGTAATCCTCGTTAAACGTCCCCGTAACCTTCATGCCATCGATGCCGATGCGTGTGCGCACTGTAAACTTCTGTCCCACCAGACTGAACTTGGGGACACAGTACAGCAGCATGTTGTTGAACTGGAACAGATTGAAGAGACAAACACAAAGCAGGTTTTTGCCTTAAAGATTAAAAAAGAAATACTTTTAGCAACCGCAACAAACATGATCAAATAATAAGTGAATAAATTGTTAAATTGTAAATAAGTAAATATTCTCAGCCACTTCAACATGGCAACAATTGAGTTATTTGTCCCTACCAGGAAGAGATATCTGTCCATGGCCGAAGTGTTCCTCGCTGCCAGTTTCAGAATATGACCCTCCTTTATTAACTCATTTGAGGCGTTCACAATGTCCTCTTCCTCTCCCAGCATCTCGTAAATCTCCAGCAGTTTCTTCAGGTTATCCTGAGAGACACCAGTGACAGTATAAGCAGGAGACGGCAACTGGTCACTCATTGAAAGTGGGAGAAGTTTGGCAGCTACAAGGAAGTCTAGCCTTTCAATTTCCCATTCAATTAGACATGAGCTGTTCTCCCATGATTACGACACATGATTAGTCTGGTTTGAAAGGGACTCTGGAGATGATCTTTATAGTGAGAGGTCATCCAGTGATTTTATAATACTGTGATGGAGGGAAAACACAACTTACAGTTTTCCTGATGGCAGTGTTGGAGTGGGTGGCAGCCATGGCAATTATTTCCAAAGATTCTACAGACAAGATTTCACATTCAGTGAGTCATATTAAAAGTATTGTCTGTTGAGTTCACTCTTTCCCTTTGTATAACTCACTTTCAGCATCTCGCCGGTCTATGTGATCCTGAGGAAGCTTCTTCAGATAGTCTTTGAGCAGCATCTCGTAGCGCGGCACTCGCTGCACCGGCTCCAACATGTGATGCTGCAGCGTCAGACTGCCACACTGTTCTTGACTCTGAACACACAAACACACACAGATGTCAATATACAAACATTCCCAGCACAAAAACAGACTAATCATATATAGGCCATTTTAAATGTATATATAACAGGCCAATAACCATGATTGGTCAATTAACAGACGTGTTACACTAGTTCTTAAATTGTATTATACATTTATATTAGTGACCCTTCTCTTTAACTCTATCTTTTAGAGGAACTCTATCTTTAGAGGAGGCCTTTTTTTTTTTTTTATCTTTTCAGCTAATGTGGTAAAAAAATAAAAGCAATTTAAAGGAATAGTTTAACCAAAAATGTTAATCACAGTCAAAAGTCATACAGGTTTGAAATGAGGGTAAGTGATGACAGAACTAGTGAAGTTAATTGATTTTATTTGTATTGTGCTTTTCACAATACACATCATTTAAAGCAGCTTTACAGAAACTCAAGCCTTATTGCCTTTAAACCCAAGCGAGCAAGCCCAAGGAGAATATGGAAGAAAAAAACCCTCTATAAGATGTTAGTGATTAGAGAGAAAGGACCCAGACTTAGCTGGGAGAGATCTACCCATTTGAGGCCTGAAACATACTGTACTATACACAAGTACATGATCATAAAGCTTCTGGCTATGCAAGCTCCATTCCATGCGTCAATGCATTCGGAGTTGTGTCTTCTATAGCGGACATTAGCATAAACGGTCTCCTACTCTTCTTGCATTCACGTCTGAGTTTTCATACTTGTGTAAAATATGATTCTGGTCTAACACTGTACAAGTCAATAATCACCTGGATTTCCAGAATGATGGCTTTGAACTGAGGCGATCGATCGGTCCATTGCTTCAGCAGGTCCATGGCATGATCAAAGTTACTCACATACTCTGCATACATCTTCAGGAAGGGAGTGAGCTTCTGTAGGATGTCTCCGATGCGAGGTGTTGATGTCCTGCATAATGAGACATTGTGAGAGTTTTATGCCTCTGTTCATGTGACATCTGGACAAGAATATAGCGTAACAAGTCTGATGAGTCTCAGAGCCGAGATTAACAGTCACATCACAAAACATCCTCAAGTCCTGCCGTATCGTCTTTAAATCAACTGTGACGTGCTACAGAAAACAAATGGAACAGACAACAGTGTTCTTCAGCCCCGTATGACTGAGTCCGACCTGGAGATAATACAGAACGCACCAGCACTTTCCCTTTAAACACCCATAAGGCTTGAAAGGAAAGTGTGGTTTGACAGTCAGCTGTGTTTTGCACAGAGCGGGAGAGAAGGGAACTGGGACCAATCAAATATATCGTTCACTTTACGACAAGAGGATGGGGTGAACATGTGACACTGGTGCATAATTAAGAAACCAAAAATCCTGAGGTCCATAAGGTCAGATAAGGAACTCTTGATCTCGGTGTCTGATTTAGAATGAAACTCTATAGACATCGACAGACCCGTAGATCATGTTAACTGGAACTTTATTCTTCCAGTACAATTCTGAGCTGTAGAAATCACTGACAGCTGTAACTGACTGATGCTGGGAGGTGACCATGTTATAATGGGGTGTAATCCATGTTTCGGTCTAAACTATTTAAACACACTCTGCTTCACAGAACATTACTGAAATCATGTGGGGGTTTTTGCCCACACATTGTTCTTTAAAAACGTTTAACGCACACATGGATTAGCAATTCATTTTTGTCCTCTCTAGGGGACTCTTTTTATGTCTCATAGCCCAAACTTAGTCACAGTTAAATCCTGTTGTCTCTTAAAGAGGACACCCTGCTCTTAAGAGACTTGCCAAGACAACTTCCTGTCCTATTTTTAAAAAAAGTCTCAATTACAATTCAAAACATTTTATCGAAAGAAAAGTCTTCTTGTGTAATCATCACTGATATTTGATAAAGTAGGGCTGTCAAGCTCCAAAATGGGTTAGGGTTAGGGGTTAGGGAACCCTCCAGAGCACCTCAGAAGTCTCATAACAATGTTACACACACACAAACACTATATGGCTTCATCTGCTCATATTGATCACTTTGATGATACATTATGGTGATTATTTGTCATTTTGGAGCTTGACAGGCCCAGTCCTCAAAGAAAATTCTCTTTTTGTGAAAAACAAGTCATAAAGGTTTGGAACAACATGAGGAGAATGAATGATGACAGAATGTTCAATGTTTTACCATTCCCCCATGCGTTTCTCCAGGTCAGGCAGAAGAAACTTGCTGTGGAAGGCATTAATGGAAGAGATGTTGGAAAAGATGTTTTTCACCACATCCACATGGAACGTGTCTTTTCTGGCCTCTTCCATCAGCTTGGCACAGAACACCTGAACAGAGATGTACGAGTGTGTGCTACTACTACTTCAAATTCAGATTGCTATAATGAATAAGTCAGTAATAATAACTGGATGAGCTGGTAATAAATGAATGCATGTGTGCCCTCTTGAGAAAATGCAATGAGCACTTACTTTATCTAATAAGTTGAGTCGTGCAACATAAGCCTTCTCTGTGTGTAGAAGCTCGTTTGCTATCTTGTAAAGCTTCTGTTCATTTGTTTCCTAAACACAAGAAGAAATCTTTTTTAGTTTCAGATGCACAATTCTCACCAGAGTGTCACATACATTGTAAGTGTAATAATGGTTTAGTCTTCAATTCTGATCAAACATTTGGCCACAACCCATAATTCTTCTGTGTTACATATACTGTTGATCCTTTAACTAATGCTTCATTCATGCCTGTGTTTAACATCTTTAAACTTCAAAATTATATTTGAACAAACTGATTTTGCATCAAATTTGCAGGAAGGCTTTGTTGAACTATCAAAGCGGTTACAAACTTTTCCTTCTCTGACACTATAAATAATTCAGGTTGCCTAATTTTTTTTACACTGGAGCTAATTTTAATCTCAATTATAAATATAAATATATATATATATATATATTTCTCATTTTTGCTGAGTGGGAACGAACAATGTAAAAACATGGCCGAAACAGAACTCTGACGTCCTCCTCTTATTTGACCCTTGACCTTTACAGTCATTGTGATCCTCACTCTCAACACACAGTGCTGCTTTCTGCATGTCAGCACTTTGAGGACACATCGACTCAGCTCACATGACATCTGAACTATTTATGATGAAAGAAACCAGTTCACATTTAATATCTCCAGTGCTTGGCACAGCGAAGTGTTTCAAACAAGCCTCAGAAGACGAGGATAAGAGGAAACAAGTGAAGATGATGTTTTGGTGTTGCTGTTTGAGAGAAAAATATTGAATTAAGCATTGATGTCATCTCTATGCTAGTTTACTCCTGAAAACTGGCCTTCAGCAGATGTGCACATTTAAATATACAGTCGCTCTCCTCAAATAAACCAACCACAAATATTGATGACTCCTCTTGCACTCACTCAAATACTCTCTCGCCACACACCTCCTACTTTTGACAAGCAATAACAAGTAGCAAATCATGGTTCTCTTACGAGAGGTTCTCTCGTATTGTGTAAGCTAGCTTACGCTACGGGAAAGATTCATCTTTTCTGAGATATTGAAGCCAAAAAATTATCCTTAATTTTTGTATCCATTGTCAACGCAGTGCGGCAGCTGCAGACCTTGAGCGGGCTAGCTAGCGAGCTCATAGGTTGCTCTGCGGCAACTGCTGCGGCCTATATACGAGCTTGGGCGAACTCGCATCCAATGAGAGGCGTCCGCGTGCTCACTGCATCAAAGCCCGCCAAAATGGGCGTGACTTGAGTGCATATAAGCGTAGTTCGTAGGCTGGAACCCTGATTTTCATCTCTTCAGCGAAGCTCTTCGCATCGCTGACCTGGAAGCCACGTTGCCGTTCGAGGGGCATCAAGCAAGCGTGGACAGCGCTAGAAGAAGCCGGCCGTCTCAGCCACCTTCAGCCATCCTGCGAGCTACGCCATCCGACGACGTATCCTTTTATTCAGCAAGCTAGTTCTCACGAACTATTCACAAAAGAGTACGAGCATCTTTTTCAAGATGCCTCGCTCCACTTGCGCCTCATGTCGCGTCCTTCTCAGCACAGGAGACCGCCACATCATCTGCGCTCTCTGCCTGTGACTGGGGCACGCAGAGCTCGCCCTCACTGAGGGCGGATGCGATTTCTGCGAGGAGCTACCGATGTCGACCCTGCGGGCTCGACTCGAAGCGCTCAAAGCAGAAACCGCCGCGCCGCCTTACCTTCTGCCACGCAGGAAGAAGCGCCGTTCACAAAGGCTGCCGGAAACTGTGGTTGAAGCGACTGCCTCGCCGGAGCCTCTCCCTCGAGCATCGCTTTCACCCTCCTCGCCCCCCCGGGACGCCGCGAGTTGCCGCCGAGCGGCCGCACTGCTGCCATCTCGGATGACGAGGCGGAGGATAAGGGCCGCTGTTCCATCATGGCTTCGGACAGCGAGGAGTGGTCAGGCTCCCAAGCCTCCTCCTCGGCCCAGGAATCCAGCAGGACCCGTGCGGAGTCGAAGGGAGTTAACACGCCTCCTCACACAGGCCGTCGACCGCCTCGGGCTCGAGTGGTCACCGCCCCTGAGCAGGCACCCAACAGACTCGACGGCTGCTTTCTTCAAAGCCATCGCCGCTCTACACCCGCGCCCGGGCGCTCCCTTCCTGCCGGAATTACACACGGAGCTTGCAAAGTCGTGGAACGCTCCTTTTTCAGCCAGGTCCTGTTCCCACGTCTCCACCTCTCTCGCGTCGGTGGACGGCGCCACTGAGAGAGGCTACTCCTCCATCCCCCCGGTCAAGGACTCGGTAGCAGCACACCTTTGTCCGCCCTCCACGAGATGGCGTTCCAAGCCTGTGCTCCCGTCTAAGGCCTGCAGAGCGACTTCCGCCTATGTTGGCCGCGCCTATTCCGCCGCCGACCAAGCCGCATCTGCTCTGCACTCAATGGCCGTTTTACAGATCCTACAAGCAGACCTTCTTCGGGAGTGGGATGAGAAAGGCAGGCACCCAGAGGCTGTTACTGATCTACGGCGCGACAGACCTCGCCCTTCGGCTACCAAAGCTGCAGCCCAAGCTCTAGGGAAGTGCATGGCCTCGCTAACTGTGACCGAGAGACACTTGTGGCTAACACTAGCCGACATGGGAGAAGCAGAGCGCTCCACGTTCCTCAACGCACCGCTCTCTCCGACCGGTCTCTTCGGCTCCGCGGTGAGTGGCATTGTTGACTGCTTCTCAGAAGTCCAGAAAGCCACCCAAGCCATGAACCTCTTCCTGCCGCGTCGCTTAGCTCCTCTGCAGGCCGCTCACGTGATCAGCCTCCTGCACGAGCCTCTTCACAGTGCCCAGTTCAACAAACTCCAGACTTCTCAGCGTCGACAGGGCGGCCGCCCTCGATCAGGCTCAGACAGCCGCCGCAGACCGCCACCCCGCGGGCCTCGATCTAAGGTAAGGCTGAAACCCGAGCAGTCGAAGTCTTCCTAACTGTGTTGAACAAACGACGGCTCAGTCCCGCCGGCCGGACCACCGTCAAAGCTCAGCCCCTGTCAGTCCCCTTCTCTCAGGCTACTGCAGTGGTGAATTTAGCAGCCAAAAAGCCGGTGACACTGCCCGCTTGCTCTGCACTCAAACGCCGCTTTCACGGCGACCCAAATAAATCTTGTAAAGAGCAAACATGTCTTATGTGTAGAAAATGTGCCCACAACCCAGTGTTCACCCCTACACACAAGCATAACACATCCCGTGCCCCTATCAGAGCATGCTCTCATAAAGCTGTTACTGAACCGCTCGAGCTTCAGAGTCAATGAAGGCGCTCACAAATGCGTCGTAGCGCCCATTCTCTGGCAGCTCTGTCACACGACCAGCCCTATGTGTAGAAAATGTGCCCACTATCCAGTGTTCACCTCTACACACAAGCACTGCATGTCTCGTGTCCCCACCAGAGCACGCTCACATAAAGCGGTTCACGAACCGCACGAGCTCTAGAGTCAATAAAGGCCTCACGTAATATGTGCTGCGCCCATTCTCTGCCCGCTCTGTTACACGGCCAGCAAACATTCCTCTGTGTGTAAGTCCCGTGCCCATGACTATGCTTGTGCATCACGTAACAGATGTGACTCTTTCCCCATTCATTCCAATCGGGAAGTCACTCACAAAACAGCCTGTTCATGCTGTCTGCGAGCAATCATGCATAAACACACTAAACGCGCTCACACATTTTGTTCAGCGCTCTGTGTGCGGCAATCAGAGCGAATTGGCCATTCACCCTCTAGCGTTACGCTTCAAAGCATGGGAAGCTATTCCAGGGATATCCACAATACAACAGGGCTATTTGCTACAGTTCGATCGCCGCCCTCCTCGCTTCAGAGCGTGGCTCGAAACCACTGTGAACACGGAAGCAGCGTGCATGCTTCGTTCAGAAATAGCAAGCCTTCTGTGCAAAAGGGCCATAGAGAAAGTGCCACCCTCTCTGAGCGAAGTCGGGCTTTACAGCCATTATTTTCTTGTTCCTAAGAAAGACGGCGGCCTCAGACCCATATTAGATCTCAGGGTTTTGAACAAGGTGCTTGCAAAAAGACCGTTCAAAATGCTTACAATCAGGAAACTCCTCGCGCATGTGCGCCAGGGGACTGGTTTATTTCTCTCGATCTGAAAGATGCATACTTTCAGATTCAGATAAATCCCGTCACAGGCCATTCTTGAGATTCAGCCGACGGCCAGGTTTATCAATACACCATCCTTCCGTTCGGCCTGTCCTTAGCACCCCGTACTTTCACGAAGTGCATGGATGCGGCGCTCGCACCCCTGCGGAGTCAGGTTTTGTGAATTTTGAACTATTTGGACGACTGGCTGATTATGGCACAGTCACATATGGAGCTTCTGTCTCACAGAGCAGTTCTCCTCAGCCATCTGAACAGTTTGGGTCTTGCAGTCAATTGGACCAAGAGCTCACTACAGCCCAGTCAGACAATTTCCGTCCTTGGAATAGAACTAGACTCCGTGGCAATGACGGCTCGCTTATCTACACGGCGCGTGCATCTTTTCAGATGAACAGCCTCACGCCTCTGAAGAAATTCCAGAGAGTGCTAGGTTACATGGCCTCAGCCACAACAGCAGTACTTCAGCTGGGTTTACTGCACATGCGCCCGCTTCAGCATTGGCTAAACACCTGCGCGTCTCGCCGGGCTTGGGCCACAGGCCACCAGCCCATCAAGGTGACTCAGACCTGTATTTCAGCTCTGCAGCCCTGGACAGTGGCCGAATGGTATCAGCGGGGAGTGACAATGGGAGCTGTATCTCGCCGAAAAGTCATCTCGACAGACGCGTCCAACACGGGTTGGGGCGCGGTCTGCGAGGGCTCTCCGGTTTTCGGCCTATGGTCAGCTCAGGAAAAGCTCCTTCACATAAATTGTCTGGAAATGATAGCGGTCGAGTACGCCGCTGGCGCTGTCTCCCGGTCATTCAGGGTCACCACATCCTGGTCCGCTCGGACAACATATCTGTGGTATCCTACCTAAACCGTCAGGCCGGTGTCAGATCCAGGAACCTATTCCATCTGACCTAAACGCATACTGAGTTGGTCCCAGTGCCACCTGCGCCGCTGAGGGCGACGCAGGTGCCAGGCCACCTGAACGACGGCCCGGACAGACTGTCCAGAGACAATATTCCCCAGGGAATGGTCCATGCACGCTCAAACATTCCAGACGTTATGGCACCTATTCGGCAGAGCAGAGATAGACCTCTTTGCGTCCAAAGAGAACTCTCACTGCCCAATATTTTTCTCAAAAGCGAGGGCCGCTGGCCCAGGACTGGCCCAGACGCCCGCTTAATGCCTTCCCTCCCGTCTCGCTATTGCCACAGGTAATGCAGAGGATCAGGGAAACGCGTCACTCGGTGCTCCTCATAGCCCCGCGTTGGGAGAATCAGACATGGTTCCCGGAGCTTACGCAGCTGTCACTGACAGCGCCGTGGCCCATCCCAGTGAGAGCAGATCTCCTCTCTCAAGCTCGCGGCACAATCTGGCATCCCCACCCAGAGCGCTGCATGCGTGGGTGATCAACGACTACCCGTCGCTCTGCCAGAAGGAGTAATAAACACCATCATACACGCTAGAGCCCCTTCCACGAGAAGACTATGCGTCAAAATGGTGCACCGACAGAGACCTGGACCCGCGGACATGTGGGGTGTCGTCGCTGCTCGTATTTCTACAAGAGCTGCTGGATAAGGGCAGATCCCCATCCACGCTCAAAGTGTACGTGGTGGCCGTTGCGGCGTTCGCTGAACCCCTGCACGGCCAGTCATGGGGTAAAAACGAGCTGGTCATCCGCTTCCTCAGGGAGCTAGAAGGATGAACCCCGCGCCTCCATCGGTTCCTATCTGGGATCTTTCTATAGTTCTCGAAACTATGAAAGCCCCCTTTCGAACCACTTCAATCCGTGGATTTGAAAAACCTTTCACTCAAAACCGCTTTTCTGACTGCCCTGTCATCAGTCAAACGTGTGGGAGACCTTCACGCGCTGTCTGTCAGCGCTGCGTGTCTTGAGTTTGGACCAAGTGACTCCAAGGTCATTTTAAAGCCTAGACACGGCTATGTTCCCAAGGTGATCGGTACTCCTTTCAGAGCACAGGTCATTTCCCTATCGGCGCTGCCAGCACCGATAGCTGAACGCGACGCCAATCTCCTTTGCCCGGTCAGAGCACTGAGATTGTATACTGCGCGCTCCGCCGCTTCCGGTGCTCTGAGCAGCTTTTGCTTCGCTCGAGGGCGCACCAAAGGTCTCGCCGCCTGAAACAGACACTATCTAGATGGATAGTGGACGCTATTGCTACTGCATACGCGTCAAAAGACCTGCCATGCCCGTTGGGCATTAGGGCTCACTCCACTAGAGGCATGGCATCCTCGTGGGCATGGTCCAGCGGGATTTCCATTCACGACATATGTGTGGCAGCGGGATGGACTTCCCTCCACCTTTGTCAGATTTTACAATATGGAAGTGCCCGCTCTGCAGGCAAAACTACTAGCGGTTTAATACGCTACAGCTCCCCTGGTGAGCTGCACTGATGGGACACATTCCACACAGACCGGCACCGCCGCTCTGTCGTTCCCTTCCCACTATGTGCTTATGTATTACACAATCAATGACCCGCATTCTTGCCGGCCAAATATTATTTCCCCACTCATAAGGGCTCCCCGGGTCCCCCTTAATTCCCTGGGGCTCATACAGTGGATGCTTGGCGCGACGGCATTGACAATGGGTTCCCGTAGCGTAAGCTAGCTTACGCAATATGAGAGAACCTCTCGTAAGAGAACGTATCGGTTAACTAACGTAACCTCGGTTCTCTCTAGATGAGGGAACGAGTATTGCGTAGCCGGCCGTGCTCACGCCACGAGCGACTTTTCGCTTCAGTCAATGAAAACCAGGGTTCCAGCCTACGAACTACGCTTATATGCACTCAAGTCATGCCCATTTTGGCGGGCTTTGATGCATTGAGCGCGCGGACGCCTCTCATTGGATGCGAGTTCGCCCAAGCTCGTCTATAGACTGCAGCAGTTGCCGCAGAGCAACCTATGAGCTCGCTAGCTAGCCCGCTCAAGGTCTGCAGCTGCCGCACTGCGTTGACAATGGATACAAAAATTAAGGATAATTTTTTGGCTTCAATATCTCAGAAAAGATGAATCTTTCCCGTAGCATAAGCTAGCTTACGCAATACTCGTTCCCTCATCTAGAGAGAACCGAGGTTACGTTAGGTAACCGATACGTTCTCTGCTGTGACAAAATAAATGCTATTGGCAATCGCTATATATATATATATATTTATTGTTCTGTTTTTTAAGGGTGAACCTCAGAAATGATTTTCTGTAGTATTTGGCTCCTGTCAAACATGCAGTTGATAGAGCTTAACTTACATTGAACAGACAATATTCCTTTTAACATGTCTAAAGGAATGTAAAGTATAAGACAAAACCAGAAAGATAAAGTATTTGGGACTATCCCATATCACTTCAAAATGTGTATTTGATCTAGATTTAAGAGTTCTGTAAGAGTGAAAAGATCAAGCAATAATTGTAATTATTATTAGGTTTCCTAATTAGTAAAGGCAACAAATTAGTCACGAGACATCCTCTCTGATCAATATTCTGCAAACAGCCGCTAAAAAAAGAAGTCCCTTTGTTTCATTCATTTATTAACACACAAACACTCACATGCTAAAAACTCCAAAGACACTAAAGACCCTCGCGTTTGCAGACATCTCATCTTAATCCAGGAACATTTCACACAAAGTCACGGAGTTAACCCTCTAAATACACCATATCTAGCCTTGCTACAGAATTCTGAAAATGAAGTTATGACTTATGATCACTTTTATATCTGACAAATGATTCATTTTCTATAAGCCATGAGAATAATATTACTCCATTAATCACAATTCACATATTAAAGGTAATTCCTTACAATAGAAATTGTGAGCGGATGCAATGAGACATTGAATTGTGATTTTAATGGTGGAGAATTTTATTCAGACAAATAATCGAATTATTTGTCATTTATTTATACAACCAAAATGTCCTACATTTAATAGCACAGCTTCATTTAATTCCTAAAACACATACTGTTCCCCTACAATAGTGTAAAGAAGGGTTTTTTTAACACTATGAAATAAGATCTTACCTTCTGCTCTGGGATGTTGTTCATCACAACACACTGCTGCTCGTTCTCCTCGCTCCGATCTATATGACTGTGAGATACATCGACACGGTTCCCATCTGTACTGTCCATTGCTGCATCTCCATTGACCAGTCCATGCGTGTCTATCTTCACAACTGGAACTGATGAGTCTGTAACTCCACCCTGATCCTCAAGCCGGTCCCTGTTCATTTGGGCTAGAACCCCGTTAGGAGGTTTCAGAGCATGACGTGGGCTGCCGGTGGTGGAGCTGGAGTCAGTCGGTTGCTCTTCTTTCTGGTTGTTCTTGTGTGCTGGACTGCAGTTGGGAGATCTGCTGACCTGCTTCAAAGTCGGAGCCTCCCTCTGACCATCTGTGTGTCTGAGAGAGAGAGAGAGAGAGAGTGAGAGAGAGAGAGAGTAAGAGAGAATAAAGGTTATCTTCTTTTCTAGACTATAACTCGTCTCTACTTAACACCAAACAATCACAACTTTTATCACTGTAGGTGCCAGGTTTGGGTTGATGTCTTTTATTTTGAAATTTTTACTTTCAGTTTGTTACGTCACTTGTTGTAGGTGCATATTACCTGTTAGTTTGCGTGTGGTTAGTATGTAGGAAGGGGGTGAGTTGCTGGGACGCTCACTTTCTGTTGACCGTTTTTATTTCATTTAGCTTAATTTCACTTCATTGCCTTTTGCTTACTTTACTGTCAACATCCATCATGTTTGTTTCAATGTTACAATAAACCATCAGGATCTGCAGTGGAAACGCATCAACTTTTATTCCCTCTACTCAGCCTCTTAGCGGTTACTGGCTGCCGCTATATTTAGTCAACAGAAAAGGGCTACTGTTGGATTTTGCATCGTGGATTGGAAAGGATTTCTTCACACGACGCATGTGAAATGCTGACGCGCACACTGAATTGAGATCGCGCTTCTGTATCCTGACGGAAGAAGAGGTATGTGGGCGGTTTTGTTATGTTTGGCTGCAGCATATTTTATATTGGATGAGAAAACGCTGTTGTCGCCGGCCGTGCAGTGTTTGTGTGCCGCTTATTGGATGGAATGCGGTTGTGGAATGAAGTGTGCTGCGCCCATTCATGAAATTGTTGGCTTGATCTGGGCGTTGAATACGGTGCTGTTTGGATTACTAGGATTGCGTTGTGTGAGAAATGGACGCAGATGAGGCTGCGCACGCTGCTGTGAGTAGCAAAAGAGAGCCCAAGCTTACAGCAAAAGCCTTGGTGCTTAAAATTGAGGCATTGCAAAAGGATCGCAAGGCTAAGGTGAATCAAATGAAGAGCTTGATTTTATCAATGAAAGATCTAATGGAATGTGACGAAAATGCTTTGCAAGTGTCTTCAATGGTGGGATCTTTGAAATGTTTGAAAGATGATGCTTTTGTGTTGCACAAAGAAGTGCTTCCCTTTCTTCCTCCTGATGAACAAAACAAACAAAACGAGTGGTTTGATACAGTTTCTAAGCACAATGATGGATTTGTGGAAGATGTTGAACGATGGTTGAATGAAGCTAAGAATCTGAGGCAAAATGCTCAAATAACAGAATCAAATTCTACTCTGCGTTATGCAAATCTTTGCCCATCACTTTCTGTCATTCATGATTCAAGAGCAATGGATAATTCAGCTGAACCAGTTTCATCGTCTCATAATATGAATATTCCAAGTAAATATCAGAACTATGATATGGATGAAGGGGATGTGCAGAATCAAATACAGCCAACTGATAGTGTCTCTAACGTGGGCAGGAAAACGACAACAACTCATGGATCTCGAACCAGTCGATCTTCCATTGTATCTGCTCATCTTAAGGTTAAGGTCGAAATGGAAGCCTTGTTGGCACATCAGAAAATGTTATCACGGAAACATATATTGGAAAAGGAATAGGAGGATTTGAGGAGGAGAAAAGAACAACTGGAACTGGACACTAAAATTGCTGTATCCATGGCCAAGATGAAAGTGTATAGCAACGTGAGATCAGAACAAAGTGATTGTACGAATTCTTCTGATGCCAGTGCATTTTGGGTGAGAAATACTGGAACCAGTTCTCTTAACCCTAATGTGGAACCATTTTTACCTTCAAGTTCACATTCAATGCCACTACAGCCACCTGTATCTTATACATGGGCTCAAGCCGCACCAGATAATCCAATGCGTTTTCCAACTCCGTCAGGTCAACAACAGATTGTAAATTCTAACACAAGGTTGACACATTCTACGTTACCCAGCATCAGTCATGATGGTGGACATGGTCCTGGACTGCAGGGTGCACATAGATCGAGTTTACAGGATGGTTTGGAAGGAGGAAATATCATTAAGCTTATTGACAAGCAAAATGAAATTGCTGCCCTATTAGTTCAGCAACACAACTTATCTTCACTTCCACCAAGGGAGGTCCCATTCTTTGATGGAGATCCATTAGCGTTATCACAACTTTATACGAACATTCGAAGAGGTGGTTGAAAAGAAAGCAAGTAGCCATGCAGATTGCTTGCATTTCTTGAAGCAGTACACTAGAGGGCAACCTAAGGAGCTTGTTCGAAGCTGTCAATTGATGATTCCTTCGCAAGGGTATATAAATGCTAAGGCCTTGCTTAAGGAGCATTTCGGTAATGAGGTAAGGATAGCCTCAGCTTACATGAAAAGAGCACTCTCATGGCAAATGATAAGATCTGAGGATGCTAAGGCTCTACAAGACTACAGCTTATTTCTTAGGAGTTGCTGCAATGCTATGCAGAATATTTGTTACATGAATGAGTTAAATCTTGCCTCTAATATGCAAATTGTTCTTGCAAAACTTCCTTATAAGCTCAAAGAAAGATGGAGGATTGTAGCATATGATTTACAGGAAAGACGTAACCATCCAGCTTGCTTTTCTGATATTGTGGACTTCATAGAAAGACAGGTGAAAATAGTCACAGATCCGGTATTTGGAAGCATTCAAGATGTTCTGCCTAGTGGAGGTAGAAACCTGAATACCAAATTGCCTCATTTTAAACCTAGAAGTAGTTTTGCCACCACAGTCACTGCAACTGGTGCAAAGGATTGTAGTGGGAAGGCTGTGAAAAAACCTGTCTCTTCTGTGAAGGAGCACATGCATTGGACTTCTGTAAAAGGCTTGTTGAAAGATCTCATGCAGAAAAGATGAATTTTCTGAAGAAAAAGGGATTTGTTTCGGTTGCTTATGTACAGGACATTTCAGCCGTGATTGTAAAGAGAGAAGCATATGTATGATATGTCAACTCAAACACCCAAGTCTTCTTCATATTTTTCCATCAGAGAATAAGGGCATTCAGTATAAAGATGAGTCCAAGTCAACAGTGGGAAGTGCTTTGGTCTCGCTGCAGTCTAATGCCCTTACTGGGGCTGGTAAAGAGAATTGTGCATTGTCTATCGTTCCTGTATGTGTGAAATCAAAGAAAGGAAGCAAAGTTGTGACCACCTATGCTTTTCTGGACTCTGGAAGCTCTGCATCTTTCTGCACAGAGAGTTTGATGTCCAAGCTCAATCTCTCGGCAAAGAAAGTTAACATTCTAATGAGAACCATGAGTCAGGACAAATCCATTTGCTGTTATGTTCTAAAGGATCTTGAAGTGTCAGGATTGAATCAAGAGCATTACTGTGCTTTACCAGAGGTATACACTCAGAAGACCATGCCTGTAAGTAAAACCAACATCGCCACACAAAACGATCTTGCTTGTTGGCCTCATTTAAGTCATCTATGTTTGCCTTCAATTGATGCTGATGTGGAGTTGTTGATTGGTGCTAATGTGCCAGAGGCTTTGGAGCCATGGCAGATTATTCGCTGTCAAGACAGTGGCCCATATGCTATTAAGACCATGTTTGGATGGGCAGTTAATGGACCAATCAAGCGACAGAAAGAGTATGCTGTTAAGGAACATTCTCACATGACTGTTAATAGGATCACAGTTATGAAACTGGATGAGTTATGGGAGCAACAGTTTAAGAGTGACTTTCCTGAATGTGTCGAAGAGGAACTGCAAGGATTGTCAAAGGAAGATCATCAATTCATGGATTTTGTTTCACAGTCAGCAAGACTGACCAATGGGCATTATTCTATTGGTCTTCCACTTAAAAACAAAAGGGTAGTCATGCCAAGGAATAGAGCAATCGTGGAACAATGTGCTCTGAATCTTCAAAGAAGACTTCAAAGAAATGCTTCCTTTCATGCTGACTATACTACCTTTATGGAGAGTGTCATCGCCAAAGGCCATGCTGAAAAGGTTCCCACAGCTGAACTGGAACGACTTGATGGACGTTTATGGTACATACCTCACCATGGTGTGTATCATCCTAAAAAGCAAAAGATAAGAGTGGTATTTGATTGCGGAGCATCATATCAAGGAACATCATTGAATAAGCATCTTTTGCAAGGTCCAGATTTAACAAGTCCGCTGGTGAGTGTTCTTGTGTGATTCAGAATGGAGTACGTTGCCATGATGGCTGACATAGAATCGATGTTTCATCAGGTTAAGGTAAATCCTTATGATTGTGATCTCTTGAGGTTTCTTTGGTGGCCTGGAGGAAACATTGATGTGAATCTGGAAGAATACAGAATGGTTGTGCATTTGTTTGGAGCTACGTCATCTCCAAGTTGCTCTAGCTATGCGTTGAGAAAGTGTGCAGAGGACCATAAGGATCTGTATGATGCCAAGACCGTGGACATTGTCCTTAATAACTTCTATGTAGATGACTGTCTTGTATCTGTGCCTACAGATTCAGAAGCTGTTCTATTGTATCAGAAGCTCACAGAAATGTGCACTAAAGGTGGATTCCGATTAACCAAATGGATAAGTAACAGCCGCACTGTGTTAAATGCCATCCCTGAGGAAGACAGAGATAAGAAAGTTAAGAACTTGGATTTGGAACATGACATGCTACCTTTGGAAAGAGCATTGGGTGTGCAGTGGTGTGCTGAGTCTGATGTCTTCAAATTCAAGGTGACCATCAAGGATAGACCTCTTACTCGAAGAGGAATTCTTTCTATCATTAGTTCCATCTATGACCCGCTTGGCTTTCTGTCTCCTGTGATTCTACGTGCCAAAATGATACTTCAAGATCTGTGTCGAGAAAAAATTGGATGGGACAGCACTATTCCAACAGTGTACATTCAGCGATGGACGAGTTGGTTGGAGAAACTTCATGAATTGGAGAAATTCAAGGTCCGTAGGTGTTTAAAGCCTGAAAACTTTGGAGAAGCTATATCTGCCCAATTGCATCACTTTTCGGACGCCAGTGAGCAGGGTTATGGCATGGTGTCGTATTTACTACTTCATAATGATCAACTACGTGCCCATTCCTTTCTTTTAATGAGTAAGGCAAGAGTGACACCTTTAAAACCTATCACTATCCCTCGTCTGGAGCTCACTGCTGCCACACTTGCTGGTCGCATGGACAAGTTGTGGAAGAGAGAGCTGAAGATGAAACTTCAGGATTCTGTATTTTGGACCGACAGCACCTCTGTCCTCAAGTACATCCAAAATGAGACTTCTAGATTCAAATGTTTTGTAGCCAACCGAGTTGCTGAAATTCGAAGTGTTTCTGAAATCAGACAATGGAGGTATGTGAATTCTTCAAACAATCCAGCTGACCTAGCATCCAGAGGTCTACAGGTTGATTCATTCTTAAAGAACCAGATATGGATTTCTGGTCCTCCATTTCTTGTTCAACCACAAGAGTTGTGGCCCATGGATCCTTCTGATGTAGGTGAGATGTCGTCTTGTGACCCAGAAGTGAAAAAGAGTGTTCTGGTGAATGCTGTGCAAGTTCAACAAGAGTATGAGTTTATGCCATACTTTAATTACTACTCTTCATGGATGCGATTGAAAAAAGGTGTAGCTTGGATCCTTCGATTCAGGAATATCCTAATTGATCTCAGCAAGGAAAGGAAAAGGTTGATGACTGCTTACTCTGATATGGACAAGTTGCAACGAGAGACTGTTGTTAAGAAAGAGATACTGAAAATTCAGATCCAATGTGCCTGCTAAATTGTTGTCTTCAGATGAGCTGGAAAGAGCTGAATTGGAGATTATCCGTCTTTGCCAAAGGAAGAGATATTCTGAAGAACTGGCTAGTCTGCGGAAAGATGGATTGGTAAAACGGAATAGTGAACTCTATAGACTTAACCCTGTGCTTCACTCCGATGTCATCAGAGTTGGAGGGCGTCTGGACAAGGCTATGATGCCTGAAGAAGTTAAGCATCCGGTAATACTGGCCAAGAATCTACATATTTCAGATTTAATTCTGCGGCAAATTCATCATGACATTGGACATTGTGGACGGAATTAAATGTTGGCTAATTTGTGGCAGAGATATTGGATCCCTGGTGCTAGCACAGCTATAAGAAGAATTTTGTCCAAGTGTGTGGTCTGCAGACATCTTCATGGAATCCCGGGTCATCAGCAGATGGCAGATTTGCCACAAGATAGAGTCACACCTGACAAACCACCATTTACGCATGTTGGAGTGGACTGCTTCGGTCCCTTTGAAGTAAAACGGGGAAGGAGCGTTGTAAAACGTTATGGAGTGATATTCACATGTTTGACTGTAAGAGCTGTTCACCTTGAAATAGCAAATTCACTTGATACAGACTCTTTCATCCATGCATTAAGAAGATTTACTGCAAGTCGAGGACAAGTTGTCGAGATTCGTTCAGACAATGGCACAAACTTTGTTGGTGCCCAACGTGAACTGCAGGAGGCTATAAAAAACTGGAATCATAATCAGATCAATTCATTACTGCTTCAAAAAGGAATTAAGTGGAACTTTAATCCCCCGGCTGGTTCGCACTTTGGTGGAATTTGGGAACGGATTATAAGATCAGTAAGGAAGATTTTAAATTCTATCCTTAGAGGACAAAGTTTAGACGAGGAGGGTCTTTACACACTCCTTTGTGAAGTTGAATCAATCCTTAATAATCGTCCAATATCCAGAGCATCTCTGGATGTTAATGATTTGGAAGCCCTAACTCCTAACCATCTTCTCCTCTTGAAAACACAGCCGTCTTTACCACCTGGACTGTTTAAAAGGGATGATCTATATTCACGACGACGTTGGCGACAGATCCAATATATGGCGGATCTATTTTGGAAGAGATGGATCGGGGAGTACCTACTTCAACTACAAGAACGCCAGAAGTGGCTGGTGAAGAAACGCAATTTTCAAGTGGGAGATATTGTGCTTGTAGTGGATGATACTGCCCCAAGGAGCTCATGGATTATGGGCAAGATTATTCAGATCACACAGGATAAAAGGGGATTGACACGTCAAGTAAGAATCAAGACCAAGAGTTCCTGCTTGACCAGACCCATTACTAAAGTTTGCCGCCTTCTTGAAACGGAGGACTTCTAACTATTCTATGACCGACTGACTAACTGACTGACTAATTGACTGACTGACTTATGAGAGCTCTCAAATGACTTACCGAAGACTTTGACTAAAGACTGTTTGATTGACATGTTTACTTCAGTTGATTACGGACACTGTTCGCACATTGAAGAATTGGACATTTACACACATTTGTGTATACATTATTTATGAAATAAGATTTAGCGATTTCTATGTATGCAAATAATTACGCAGTGATGTATAATTTGCATGATTGTGTTGTAATTGTTATGATTATTACAGTTTTGGGGTGTAATAATCAGGGGCTGGAGTGTAGGTGCCAGGTTTGGGTTATGTCTTTTATTTTGACATTTTTACTTTCAGTTTGTTACGTCACTTGTTGTAGGTGCATATTACCTGTTAGTTTGCGTGTGGTTAGTATGTAGGAAGGGGGTGAGTTGCTGGGACGCTCACTTTCTGTTGACCGTTTTCATTTCATTTAGCTTAATTTCACTTCATTGCCTTTTGCTTACTTTACTGTCAACATCCATCATGTTTGTTTCAATGTTACAATAAACCATCAGGATCTGCAGTGGAAACGAGTCAACTTTTATTCCCTCTACTCAGCCTCTTAGCGGTTACTGGCTGCCGCTATAATCACCAACTGTATCTGTATAGTTCACATGAAATACAATTGAGAAGTTGAGATGTCCTGTGGTGTGACATTCTATATGTTATTCAACTCGATTTCTATTCAGGAAAATTATTTCACCACACATTGTTCCAAAGCAGCTTTACAAAGAATAGTGTCTTACAAAGCCAAAGAAGACAGTGGCAAGGCAAAACTCCTTCAGATGTTAAACAGAAAGAAACCTTGAGACGAATCATTGTGCACGCAGCTTTCATTAGCTCATTTATAGTATGCATTCCTTTAAAATTCATCTGTCACACCGCAGGAACATTTCAAACATACCAGTGAAGGCAAAATGGTGATTAAAATTGTGAAAATAAAAATAAAAGTAAGAAATGGGGACCAAGCACACTAACTAATATAAGACACTTTACCTCACACATTTAAGTAAACGTACCTCAAATCTTGAAGTTTTTTAAAAACACAACCAAATGTCATGCATGTGTGTGTCAGAGAGAGCAAAAGAAAGAGTAGAAGAGAAAGACGTGTTGCGTTTTACAGTGTGATGGTGTCACTGTTAAAAAATATAAGCGTAGGGCAAACTTCCTGTTTCAATGTCATCTTGTGTGTGTGTGTGTGCATGTCTTGTGTGTGCGTGTGTTGTGTGTGTGCATGTCTTGTGTGAGTGTGCGTGTCTTGTGTGTGTGCGTGTCTTGTGTGTGTGTGTGCGTGTCTTGTGTGTGTGCATGTCTTGTGTGTGCGTGCGTGCGTGTGCCTGTCTTGTGTGTGTGTGTGTGTGCATGTGTGTGCATGTGTGTGTCGTGTGTGTGTGTGTGTGTACGCGCATGTCTGTGTGTTTGTAGGTCAGACGAGGACTGTAGGAGGATGGGAGTAACAGGGAGGTTGAGGAGAGGAAAAGAAGAGAGGAAATACAGAATGTGGCTCCCGAGAGCACATCTGGCCTACTTCAGAATACATGCCAACATGCCAATACACACATTTTCACACAAGAGCAAGACAGTTGTTCTCATTTAAGTAAAAAATGCATTCAGAAACATCACATTACACATCATGTGTAAGAGATTATACTGTATGTACAGTCAACATGCCTATATTACACAAAACACCCAGACATAATGATCTATATCAACCTTTCGTCATCCTGAGGGGCTTTATTTTGTCATAATTACTGACAGTATTTTACAGCTACTTACCTAATAGATAAATAAATGACATGAACTGTTGATTTGAGTTAAAATGACGTTATTATGAGAGCAGAAAGACTGTGGAGGGATCCGAGAGCTATAAAGGAAATCGGTTGCCTGAGACGACGGCCAATTGTTCATTTTAGCGGTCAACATAAACAATATTTAACTGCAGAATACCATGATTGACCAATCATTTCCGAAAGTATTCCAGAAAGTATTCCAGAAAGCCGTGTGAATTGAATAATGTATGTGACTAAGGACCAGTTATAAATAGGGATGCACTACTACAGAATTTGTGACCGATATCGATAAGAGCCGATAATTAATGTTATGGTCATTACGGATGTGGTGGGCAATAATACAAGTCTGTACAGTTTAAGCTGGTGACAGTGGTGTAAACACTCTATAGATTTAGAAATGCAAATGTATCTAAACATGAATATTTACAGATGTATAACGGTTTAATACTTTTGACACTTGGTGGAAAAAAAATCCCCAGTTTCCAAAATGGTATAATTCAGATCAAGGCTGATCATTTTAAAAAACTGTTCCTGGGGGAGTCACGTGACGCTATGCGAGGGTTGGTCGCTTTTGGTACAATTATCCTTTTAAGCAATTTTAACCGGTGAGAACTGCAATAGCTTTGTTTGTTAAACTGTGCTGGAGGGCAGGATGTCATAAAATTCTAAATCATCGGCCTGTGAGGACATTAAAATGTACTTGTGCTCTCACACATCGGACGCCTCGCAGGAGTTCCAGTCAATAGCGACAGTGAGCTTCACTACATCATATTTCGAACATTTATGCAGTGCTGACGAAAATCTTGACCGACATGGAGGGCCTCGCAGAAATATGTTGAGTGATCACATTTATGGAGACGAAACTTTACACCCCGATCACAAGAATGGACGATGTTGAAAAGCGGGTCGAGTTTCTGGAGTCGGCCGATAAAAGAGCTACAGGCTAACCCGCCTGCTTCCAAGGCTGATGTGAAGTGGGAAAAACTAGAGGATATGAAAAATCAGAGCAGGCATAATAATGTTCATTTCATTGGAAGCCCCGAGGGAATGTAACGTCAGGATTTGGTGATGTTTTTGGACAGGCTTATTCCGAATGTGATCGACACAGCGGGCCGGCGGCTCGAGATAGAGAGTGCACACAGAGCTCTCGGACCACGATCTATCCTGGCAAGATTCTTAAGGTTAGCTCACAGAGACTTTGTTCTAAGAGCGGTGAGGAATAAAGGCAAGTTGTGCTGGGAGGACCACAAAATCATGGTTTCTCCGGACTTTGCTAGATCACCTCAAGTGAAGAGGGACGGATTCAAAGAGTGTAACCAACAGTGGTAAAAACCACTTGACTTGAGAAGCTTCACATTGCTCTATCTGGCTAAGCTGAGACTTTTACATGCCTATGGCCTTCATTAAACCAATGGAGTTAGTGGGTAACTTTGCCTGCACTCGTCCAACAGTACAGACTTCACATGTATTTTACTGATGCAGAGGGTCTGTTGTTCTGTTGTCTGCCCACTGGCTCCTGCCCGACTCTCTTCTTATTTTCTCCCTTTTTTAACTTGCTGTAGAGAACATTTACTCACTTTGTGGGCTCGATGTTATTGTTTACTTGGGCCTATTTTATTTTTAAATGTTTCATTTTATTTATTTATTTTATTTACATGTACAATTTAATGGCATGGGTTATGTTAAAAAAAATAATGATATGTATACATATGTGAAAGTCACCAGAATTAAGCAATCTGGTAACAATAGTTTTGCAGAAGGTCTTGTGAGCTTGCATGGCCCGTCAGATTTCCGAGCGATGGACACCAGTTGGGACAGTTATGCGCGAGGCTGATGCAAATTTGTTTTCTGTTCTGTGGGTTATTAAGGTTGCTATGGTTACATCAATGTTGGATAGTTGTCTATATCATTTAGCCTTGGGTAAACAATTTATCTTTACGTATGTCAATATGTCACTTTAATATATATAGGAGTGATGGTGGCATAGTGGGTTAAAGCACATAACTGGTAATCAGAAGGTTGCTGGTTCGATCCCCACAGTCACCACCATTGTGTCCTTGAGTAAGACACTTAACTCCAGGTTGCTCCGGGGGGATTGTCCCTGTAATAAGTGCACTGTAAGACACTTTGGATAAAAGCCTCTGCCAAATGCATACATGTAAATGCACATGGAGAGAAACATTTTACTTATATTTACAATGTTAATGGGGCACCCTATAAAAAGAAGGAAGGTTGTATCTTTTCTTAAGCATGGAGGAGTTTGTTGAGGTAATTAAAGACTTTAGGAAAGGCTCCGGGGCCAGGTGGTTTTGCCACAGAATGTTTTAGATCTTATGTCACAGAACTAGCTCCACTTCTGTTAGAAGTTTACAGAGATATTAAAGAAAGGTGAACTATCACCAACCATGGCGCAAGCCCTGAAGATCCAAATGAATGTAAAAACTATCATCCAATTTCCCTGATTCATTTAGATGTAAAAATATTGCCTAAACTTCTGGCTAATCGATTAAGCAGAGTAATTATATTGATTATGCAAATAGATCAAGTGGGATTTATATGTGGCTGTAGTTCTTCTGATAATATTACACATTTTATAAATAATATGTGGTCAGTACGAATGATCAAACCCCAATCGCTGCAATCTCACTTGACACGAGAAGGCGTTTGATAGGGTGGAATGGGTCAATTTTTTTGTAATAATTTTTTTTGTATAAAATCTTACAATAATAAAAAAAAAGCAAAAACATGCCCACACCCGCTCCTCATATACCAAGTTTAAATCTTTCTCCCATAATCTCTTGATAGAAGTTAAAGCTCCGCCCCCAGACTCTGAATTATCAGTGAGTAATACACTGATGCCTCATGACCTTTATGAACAGGAAGTTCTTGCCGCTATTTTGCCATTGCAAACCTTTCTATCAAACTAACCGGAGAAGTTAAGTTACACCCCGTTATCTCGCATTTGCACTCGATTTGGACAAAAGTGTCTAGAGTGTTTCTATCGGACATTTATTTAAATGTTGCCTCGAGCATATGAACCCAAAATGATGAGTTAAGAAGCCCCCTTTCTGCTGGGTGCATCTGATGCAATTCATGGTTTCACATCGATTCTATTGGACCCCCTCTAGATTATATAGGCTCGGTCTTAAAGACACACCCACCTGCTGGCGATGCCAATCAGAAGATTTTGGTGGTGTGTTAATATACAAGAATTTTGGTTGAAGGTTCAGAGTTTTATGTGTGACATTTTGGGCATTCGAATTTCATTCTGAACCAGACTCTGTATTTTGGGCAATGGGGCAGTCATACATTTGGGGGATAAACACATAAATTGGGTTCTGACCAGCATTATGATTGGCAGGGAAATTATTTTATTTTAAAACATTTCCGGAGTGGTGTGTGCAGATGGGGAGGGTGGCTGCTTTCGAGGAGATTTCCAACAGAAAATGTTTTTGACAGGAAGTGGGGCAATTACTTAGTGTTTCTGGGGAACTCTCGGGGAGGGGCTGTGGAGAGAGATGTTAGTTTTAATTATATATATATATATATATATATATATATATATGATTATGTTTTTTGTTAATTTTTTGTGTGTGTGTGTGTGTGTGTGTGTGTGTGTGTGTGTGTGTGTGTGTGTGTATATATTTTAGACCACAGGGGTGATTGTTGGGGGTTAGGGTGGGGTTGGTGATTGGTGGGGTTTATATTTTAAATGTTGATTCAATGTGTATATACAGTGGGTACGGAAAGTATTCAGACCCCCTTACATTTTTCACTCTTTGTTATATTGCAGCCATTTGCTAAAATCATTTAAGTTCATTTTTTTTCCTCATTATTGTACACACAGCACCCCATATTGACAGAAAAACACAGAATTTTTGACATTTTTGCACATTTATTAAAAAAGAAAAACTGAAATATCACATGGTCCTAAGTATTCAGACCCTTTGTTCAGTATTTAGTAGAAGCACCCTTTTGATCTAATACAGCCATGACTCTTTTTGGGAAAGATGCAACAAGTTTTTCACATCTGGATTTGGGTATCCTCTGCCATTCCTCCTTGCAGATCCTCTCCAGTTCTGTCAGGTTGGATGGTAAACGTTGGTGGACAGCCATTTTCAGGTCTCTCCAGAGATGCTCAATTGGGTTTAAGTCAGGGCTCTGGCTGGGCCATTCAAGAACAGTCACGGAGTTGTTGTGAAGCCACTCCTTCCTTATTTTAGCAGTGTGCTTAGGGTCATTGTCTTGTTGGAAGGTGAACCTTCGGCCCAGTCTGAGGTCCAGAGCACTCTGGAAAAGGTTTTCGTCCAGGATATCCCTGTACTTGGCCGCATTCATCTTTCCCTCGATTGCAACCAGTCGTCCTGTCCCTGCAGCTGAAAAACACCCCCACAGCATGATGCTGCCACCACCATGCTTCACTGTTGAGACTGTATTGGACAGGTGATGAGCAGTGCCTGCTTTTCTCCACACATACCGCTTAGAATTAAGGCCAAAAAGTTCTACCTTGGTCTCATCAGACCAGAGAATCTTATTTATCACAATCTTGGAGTCCTTCAGGTGTTTTTAGCAAACTCCATGCAGGCTTTCATGTGTCTTGCACTGAGGAGAGGCTTCCGTCGGGCCACTCTGCCATAAAGCCCCGACTGGTGGATGGCTGCAGTGATGGTTGACTTACTACAACTTTCTCCCATCTCCCGACTGCATCTCTGGAGCTCAGCCACAGTGATCTTTGGGTTCTTCTTTACCTCTCTCACCAAGGCTCTTCTCCCCCGATAGCTCAGTTTGGCCGGATGGCCAGCTCTAGGAAGGGTTCTGGTCGTCCCAAACGTCTTCCATTTAAGGATTGTGGAGGCCACTGTGCTCTTATGAACCTTAAGGGCAGCAGAAATTTTTTTGAAACCTTGCCCAGATCTGTGCCTTGCCACAATTCTGTCTCTGAGCTCTTCAGGCAGTTCCTTTGACCTCATGATTCTCATTTGCTCAGACATGCACTGTGAGCTGTAAGGTCTTATATAGACAGGTGTGTGGCTTTCCTAATCAAGTCCAATCAGTATAATCAAACACAGCTGGACTCAATTGAAGGTGTAGAACCATCTCAAGGATGATCAGAAGAAATGGACGGCACCTGAGTTAAATATATGAGTGTCACAGCAAAGGGTCTGAATACTTAGGACCATGTGATATCTCAGTTTTTCTTTTTTAATAAATGTGCAAAAATGTCAACAGTTCTGTGTTTTTCTGTCAATATGGGGTGCTGTGTGTACAATAATGAGGAAAAAAAATGAACTTAAATGATTTTAGGAAATGGCTGCAATATAACAAAGAGTGAAAAATGTAAGGGGGTCTGAATACTTTCCGTACCCACTGTATATAGTGTTTTTTATTTTGTTATATGTATATGAATAAAACATTTTAATAATAAAATTCAGACAGATAATTCTTAGAGGATGGAAATCAACTGTTCCTACTGGCAGATACCGGTCACTGATGTGGACACTAATGTATTGTGCATCCCTAACAATCATCACAACTGCACAAACTAAGCTGTAAAGAGAGAATCCATTCAAAACTAGGCAAGACATAAATGTGCAGAAACAGTGAATGAAAAATTCAACAAAAATACATGAAGACATCATGCACACACGCACACTGGGCACACCTCACGCGGTTTCCCCCTCTACATCAGATAGTGTTTCCTGTGAGATAGAGAATAGACATCTGGATATGAGGGGTCGACAAGAATGCCATTACAGATGGCCGTTAATACACAGGAGCACTGAGACAGATTCATATGTGACCTCTGTTATTGAGTTCAGTGTATGACAAGAAAATTTCAAATCTGTCTGATGCAAACATCATTTAAATAGATAATAAAAGTCATGAAGCATTGTTTTATTAATCTGGCATAATTCAATTTGGTACAATCACATATTGTGAGAGCTGACGCGTTGCTAATTAAAAAACAAAACATTGAATAAAGCTATCAAATGCAGCCACACATGTAGAGTGGTATAGATTTCTCCCAAACTACATGTTCATTGTTCACCCCATGTGGTTGTAAAGTGACCCTCTGCAGTTGTTTGTGGTCATCAGCTGCTGGAGGGATCGAAGCGCTGTTAACCACTCATCGACTCACGCTCTCTTCACAGCTTACATGAGGAATTTCTGAGCCTAGCCACACACACACAGTAGCACTACACCAGCAGGAACACTGGATTTCCAGAGTAAATGTGCTTTATTGTTCAGCCTTTGTTACAGTGAAGGGATTTATGAGACAAAGGAATATTCTGGGATCAAAACAAGTGAAGCTCAAATCAACAGTATTTGTGTTGATTTGTATTGTACTAACCCTAAGGGCATTATCACTCAAAGGAGGTACTGGACATCGCTTTAATGGTTTACTCAGAACACACATTTTTCCAAACTGATCAGTCTCTTGCCACTCTGGCACCATCTCATGCTGCATTCAGTGCAGTCGGACATTGGAGATTCGCGCTCGTAAATTGTCAAATTGGACATAACTTTTAATTCTTTGCTGCCAACTGGGGTGGCAGCAGGGGTGGCAATGTATTCTTTTAGGGTGGCATTTGCCCCTGCTTGTGTCTATACTTTTGAAACAGTACTTGAATGTTTACAGATTAAACCCCATTGACTTCCATTGGAAGTGTCTCACTGAACACACATTTGTGATTTTTTAAAGAAAAGTTGGGATGAGTCGAAATAAAGTTTTGTGGTAATCAACATCATACAACGATTGCTGTTGATTGAGCTTAACTTGTAATTATATACAGTATATTATGATGGACAGTAGTTATATACTGTACATATGTAACCCTATACATACCCTATATACCTTTCACTACACAAACAAAAGGAGCAGATCTCACATAAGTACCTGCTCTCTTCAAAGCGACTGATGAGGTTGGACACTCTGCCCTTTCCTATGGCTCCTTCTACTCCTCCCCCTTCCATACTGGGTTTGATGGCTGACGTTCCGGTGCCAAGTGGAATAGAGATTTCTGTCACCGGACTCTGGAGGTGTGCTGGCTTAGGAGGCACTGCAGGAAATCAAAGATTCATAATGTACTTGTGTTAATGTTGTGGTCTGATGAACAATTATTCAATCTGAAAATCTTAAATGATCATTGCATGTTGCATGTGAAACCACATTCCAATTTGCATTCGATGGCATTATAGAAGAGTAAAAGCAGCATGAATGTTTGAGGAACTTGCACCTTGGATAACTTGAGTACCTTGTGAGGGCTCACTCATTTCAAGCATCAAACCTGTGAACAGCCCTGACCACAAGTAAAACCACAAGTCGTAAACAGGACAGTGATTTCTGGATCTGAAAGAGTAGAGCATGACACTAGCAGAAACCTCGATGCAGTGCATCTATTTTTAAAGAACTCTGTATCACAAACCTGATAACACTCGCCATGTGTGATGAAATGCATCTGCAAGCCAATGAATCTGTCTCTACCTTTTGTCAGACAATCACAGCTCATGTCGATCAATCTGGTGTTATTTTAGGGCTCGATGCTACACCAAGTCTATACAGACTGAATACAGAACAGCCCCTCTTATTTCAGATAGTGGCATTAGAGGGATGTATTAGTAACACTTGCTCATTTCATTTTATTTATGAACTTTCATTTTACAAGACAAAGAGAGAGACATCAGAATAGAGAGGGAATCAGCAAATGCCAGTATCTCATAAAAAAAAATCCACAATATCGATGATAAACTTTTGGGTCATTTACGTTATTTAGTCTATGTTCTACATCTAGATGATCAGGTGCGTGTCGTTAAAAAGCAAGCAACTCTGTTTTCTTAGAAGGTATGAAGTTGCTAACATTAGCTGCCTTGCTAACGATTAGGCTACGCTGGTCACCGTGGTCCGGGTCTGGACCGCAGGACTTCATGATGACAGTTGTGCCCTCTCATCATCTCTACTGGGCAGCGCGACAAAACAACAGTGCTGTGTACACCAGCTCTGATCTTCTGCGCTGTAGCAGGCTTTATCCCAATACGCTAAGCAGTGGTGGTGGTGTAGTGGGTTAAAGCACGTAACTGGTAATCAGAAGGTTGCTGGTTTGATCCCCACATCCACCACCATTGTGTCCTTGAGTAAGACACTTTTATTGCTCACATTAAATTATTTCTAAAGCTGTCTTCCCAGGAAGTTGTTAATACCGTACCTCTAGAGGTGTTTGGGGTTTCAGGCTTCTGAATAAAGGTTCTCAGATATCGGTTCATCATACCCCACACACTCGATACTGCCGCAGCATTGCCCCGCTCTAATGTAACTGTCATGTTCTCCTAACTATCCTTTTGCTTCCTTTATAGGTGTGTAAACAGAGTAATTCCATTTTCCTCCACAGGCAGCTCTGGAGCAATAAAGCTACGGTACAGCTCCCAATGGCTGAGGCGGTCTCAGCAAGCCGGCTACTTCGGTGCAGATTACCAAGATTTAACACTTCCATTAGACATGCTTTGCCATTTTGTTCACCCATTTTGAGGAGGGTTACACATTATGCTTAATAAACGGTTCTACTACAGCATTATTTATCATGTTTGAATACAAGTGACCGGTCTCTGCTGAACATCGACGGCTCCTCTGTGGAGATCGTCACGAGCACCAAATTCCTTGTTCACCTGGCGGAGTACCTCACCTGGTCCCTCAACACCAGCTCTATCACCAAGAAAGCCCAGCAGCGTCTCTACTTTCTTCGAATGCTGAGGAAAGCACATCTCCCACCCCCCATCCTCACTACATTCTATAGAGGGACTATTGAGAGCATCCTGAGCAGCTGCATCACTGCCTGGTTTGGGACTTGCACCGTTTCGGACCGCAAAGCCCTGCAGAGGATAGTGAGGACAGCTGAGAAGATCATTGGGGTCTCTCTTCCCTCCATCAAAGACATTTACAAAAAACACTGTATCCGCAAAGCAACCAGCATTGTGGACGACCCCACACACACACAAACTCTTCACCCTCCTGCCATCTGGCAGGAGTCTGATGGTTTGGGGAAGAAGCTGTTACACAGTCTGGCCGTGAGGGCCCGAATGCTTCAGTATCTCTTGCCAGATGGCAGGAGGGTAAAAACCATCTCTTTTGTTTTGTCCACATTCAGGGACAGGTTTTTGGCTCTACACCATTCCGTTAGCCGCTGCACCTCCTCTCTGTATGCTGACTCGTCGTTCTTTGTAGATTGTAGTCTGATTCTCGAACATTGAATAACTCTTAAGAACTGGTTCGCTTAAATGAATCATAAAAAGACTTTAATCAAATTCAAACTCATGGTGAGAAACTGTATTATGATGAACATGAGGCTCATGTTAAACGAAGTAAAGACAGAAGTCTTTATGTTTGGCTCCTCTACTTCTACAGAGATAGTTGCCAGTAAACTAGGGCCTCCATCTGGTAACCTTCATACACATGCTAGAAACTTCTGTGTTAAATGTGATTCTGCTTTGACTTTTGATAAACAGATCAATGCTGTGGTCAGAAGAAGTTTCCATCAACTAAAGAATATTGCTATAATGAAGTCATTCTTATCATGCAAAGATATGGAGCCTGTAACACATGCTTTTATTTCATCCAGATTCAATTATTGTAATGTATTCACAGTCTCTACTGTCACGACTTCAGCTTGTCCAATATGCTGCCGCTAGACTGTCGACTGGAACAAAGCAACATATTTCACCAGTGCTAGTCTCTCTCCACCGGCTCCCGGTCAAACATCGTATTCAGTTCAAAACATTCTTGTTCCTTTATAAGGGTTTGCATGGTTCGGCTCCTCCATATATCTCAGATCTTCTTTCATTTCATCACAATACATCTAGAGACCTCAGATCAACCAATAGTCTACGGTCCAAGGACACGTCTGAAACGGAAAGGGGATCGAGCCTTCTCAGTGGTTGATCCACAGCTCTGGATAATTTGCCACTTTATATAAAAACTGCATCAACATAAGTAGGGTTAGTTGGTTAGGTTAGGGTTAGTGGTAAAAAGTTTTGTGTCTGTGACTGTTTTGTGTCCTAATTTTAATGATTTTGCTATTTGCTTAAATCTGTACAGCATTTTGGCCAACAGCTGTTGTTTTTAAATGTGCTTTATGAATAAATATGAAATGAGTCTAATTACTAACTGTTATTTATTTTGTAGGGTCTCAAAGAGTCTAAAAGTACTTAACGAATCATTCATGGTTTTGTTAAAGAACTGGATTTACGTGCAATATAAATCTGAAAAATAATAGTTTTGAGATTTTCAGTGACCTGAACTTTCTGTCTTAAAAGCAAATGAATTTCACAAGTTTTAATCTGTAATTATAATGAATGGAAAATAATTGACCCTTTTCAGAGCAGAATTTTCTGTTTCGAGACAAGACATGGGTTGAAGGATGCTCTGAGGGTGTGTGAGACTTTAGTGCAGTTTCAGCATTAATCATTAGCCACACTCATTTGAATCTCTTGAGTAGCAGCATTCAGTGTTCAGGGACTGATTAAAGGGAAAATGTGTACTAGTGTGTTGTATTTTAGCATTTAGCGATGATTTCTTTTAAAGCATGCAACTTTGCATGAGCAGTCAGCAACACTGTGGAATTGTGCGAGCGTGTGTGTTTTGTGTAAGTGTCTCTATACCTTGCGGTTTGGGATGCAGCAGCCGGCGGCCTGAACCTCGTCCATTTACTCCAGTGTGACTCTTGTCACTGAATCTGGACCCACGACTCAAGCGCTCACTGCGGCGGCTTTGCTCGGTTGTGCTGCTGCTGCCAACAGCTGCCGGAGAGAGAGAGAGTGTTAAGACACTAGTTTGGAAAGGATGACATGCTTTTATGTGCTTGAAGTCTTTCAAAAACCCTTGAAATGCATGTTGATGTGTTTTAAACAGCCGTTGGTCTTTTGTGTGTGTAAAGGACGTAAATCATGAACCATGTTTTTTGCTATAGATGCCTGTTGCTATAGATGGTCAGTTTTAGGATGGGGATTATTACACTAGAGAGCATGATATTGAACAAACTGAAGAGTAAGATAGCACATACATCACCCTCAAGCTGACAGAAAGAAATCTCATTTATTTCATGGGGTCTTTAAAGGTGTTTGTAAAGTGTGTAATTTCTGCACTTCTAGCAGCACCAAACAGGACTGTAACATACCTGTACAAACCCTAAACTCACAGTATCAGGACGCTCAAACAAACAGATCAATGTTTTGTGTCAAAGCCTGCCTTTATAATTTGACAAATGAAGGATAGTTGAAATGAACGTAATATTCATTAAACGCAATAGTGCTAAAACAAAAGCTTTCACATTAAACCCAAGCATGCCAGTAAATGTACCTTTGTGCAGAAGTGAGACACGACATGTATCATTTACAGGTCTGTTTTTGAGCTCCTGATATCAGTCAGTGGAAAAGTGACCTTGAAACTGGCAGTGACTTAAACTCGAAACAAAAACTAAAAATAGCCACCAAGTTCCTCAATCTATGTCAATTACGGAACAAACAAAGTGTTTCAGATTGTTTGGACGATCGATATGCAATCTATGAGGAAGCTCTTCTATTCGGCTAAGCCAAGAAATGTTTCCTGAGAGAATGGTGGACAAACAGGTTGTGGCAGTAGATGACACAGGGCCATATAAAGCTCATAACTACAGAGAACACGATGTGGGAATTCAGATCCACTCCTTTTAGATAATAATAACAACATGAAAAAGTTCTGGGTTCCCACGACTTACAACCAAACTGCAATCTTTCCAAAACAACCTCAAACCAATAAGAGAAATAAGACAGCAGAAGCTACAGTGATAAAGGTCGCTCTCACAAGAAATAGCAAAGTCACTTGAAATAGAAGAACTAAAGTAACAAAAGACCTGTACAGACTGAACTCTTCTTTCCCACTTTTTCATTTAAGTCAATATGAAGTGATATTCCCAACCATATTTACCTTCTGTAAAGTGACGTATTTATTTAATCCATCATTAACTGACTGCATGAGCAGTGCTCTCTATATTACAGGAGCGGACAAAGAGTGCTTGATGATGTCAGAAGAAAAGGAACGTTGTTTCAAAGGTGGAGCAAGTTATTACATTTTAATGAAATATTACAAAAACTATTTTCTTTTTGTTTGGAATAATGTGCACCACAAAACTATACATATAAAGAAATTATATACAATGTATGTTTAAACAGTTTCTCCCCACTGTGATTTACTTTAACAACACAAGATTCAAATAAAAGCAATGAGGACAAAAAGTGTAAACAAGAAAATCCCCTGCGAGTTCACTGTGACCTCATTGCTCAATAGTATCTCACACGCACACACTCACACTCGCTCGCTCGCACGCACGCACTCACGCTCGCTCGCACTCACGCTCGCACTCACGCGCGCGCGCACTCACACGCGCACTCTCGCACACGCTCGCACACGCTCGCACGCGCACACACTCACTCGCACACACTCACTCGCACACGCTCACTCGCACACGCACGCTCGCACACGCACACACTCACTCGCTCGCACGCTCCCGCTCGCACGCTCCCACTCGCACGCTCCCACTCGCACGCTCCCACTCGCACGCTCCCACTCGCACGCACACTCGCTCTCACACACACACACACACACACTGAGGGCAGATAATGCAGTCCTGGTGTAGATTCCTCTTTCACACGGGTGAACCCATAGATTAACAAAAGATCATCTATAAAAAAAACTCCAGCCAATAGGTGGAATAAACACAAACATCATGTAGATTCATCCACACAACTGTCCCGAAGGTGTGTTCCTCCACAAAACACAACACAAAATGAAATAAAAAAGGCGCTCAGTCCCTCGAACAGTCAAATGAATGTTCAGTGAGTCGGCCCATTCAGCTGCAACGTGAGTACCACAAAATAACTCACTCCATTGACTTTGTGAAGGACATCACTTGATGTGAGCATGCAAATGTTTTACGGCCCTCATTAGCATCTATTCTCAATTTGGCCAGGATCATCACTGCAAAAGTGACCTTCCATTGATGTAAGAGTTTCTTGCATTCCTTGAATCGATCACATTTCTCTCTCGTCAAATTCACAAAATCTGGGAACAAGACAATTTTGTGGTTCTTCCTTTACTCCTCGCCTAGCGTAGCACAAGATCTTTATCGGATGATCTCAGAAATGTGTCCAGAATTGATAGGGGACGGTCTCCCTCCACGGATCGCAGAGGCAGAACACTGTGAGCTCGCTCGATTTCCAGCTTACGGCCTGTTACGTTTCACCATATCCTGACCCTCTTCAGCCTCAGGAATTCTGACAATTCTGATATTATTCTGCTGGCTATGGTCCTCCAACTTCTCCCAGACATGCTCCAAATTCACCTTGGTCGCTAGCGGATTAGCAGATAATTCCCACTCCGATGACTCCAGATAATCGATGCCTTTCTTGAGGTCCCCCACTCTCGTCTCCATGGAAGTGTTACAGCAAGATCCTCAAAGTCAGCAACAACTTTCATCAGCATTGCCGACATGTTCAACATTTCTCACTTAATTTCCCTAATTTCTCTGATCAAATCGACTCCTGGGCCCCCACCCAACACAGTAGCCTGCTCTCACATCTGGGTTGACAAGTGCACAAGTGAGTTTTGCAAAAAGTTTATCGTAAAAGTAGTTGCACATCTCAAGGCGGGAAGATTTGAAGTTGCAGTGTCAGATTTGAGAGGTTGTAAGTGCCGATTTGTTGTTGTACTGCGGAAATGAATTAAAGTACAAAAGTAAATATGTAATACAAGTTTGTGTCTGTCGTTGTATTTATGTGAATGTCATTTTACACATTTGTGACTATTTGTCTACAACTCTGAATACAAAGCGCAGGTTTTTGATTATTGTCCGAGTGCAGATTGCAACATTCAACTTCAGATTTTTATTTTACAAGTAAATTTTAGCGAACACAAATATTTACTGAACAAGTTCTCAAATTCAAATCTACAAGCTCTCAAGTTTTGCAACAGATTTACATTCATACAAAGGCAAGAATTTAGTGGTTTGCCTTTGCATGTGCCTGGTTAAAGAGTATAGTGTGTCACATTACATCAACATCTGAGTTTAATAGCAGCAGTTTGTGCCTGTAAATGATTTATGTCTGACTGTTGGTCATTAAAAGCATTCCAGATGTTTTGCTCATCTTTACATAGAAATGTGTAACTTCCAGGTTCAACTAGTCCCAGTCAATGCTATTTGATACCTTAATACTCCACCTTAATTTGAATAATACAATGTCCAGTTAATGAGAAAATTAGCTATTTGAATATTGTTGTACTGTGTGAATGCACATTCAATCTCAACCAATATTGTTCTCAAAAGGAGGCAGGCACTGACCGCAACAAGAGACAGTATGAATGTCTTGTTTAAGTGTTTCAGAGCTTGCTGTGCAATACAGGAATGTTAATTAAAGTGAAGCACACATATAACAAGCTGCAAAAGAAAGCAACTAAGGATGTCGAACACGAAAGCTAATGCTGGACCAAAAAAATGCCAATACGACTGAAAAAACGTGAACTGATTAAACCTGTTCCGACATGTTCGTAAAAAAACTATCAAGAGAAAGTTTAAAAAAAAGTTTGTTCTTATATTTGAGAGCCGACTGCGGCATTTCTGCCATATCGAGTATTCTCTCAAAGGAGCCAAATGACTTTTGAACCTTTAAGCACTTCCTCCCCACTGAATTAATCAAACCTTCATTAAACCATTTGCATTCTGAATTAAAATCTTTTGGAAAACAACTTTTAATCAGTGATTCAACTTTAGAATTAAAATGTCAGTACACAGTTGAAGTCAGAAGTTTACATACACTTACTTTAACCACTCCACAGATTTATTATTAGCAAACTATAGTTTTGGCGAGTCGTTTAGGACATCAACTTTGTGCACGACACAAGTAATTTAGTTTACAGACCGATTGTTTCACTTTTAATTGACTATAACACAATTCCAGTGGGTCAGAAGTTTACATACTCTAAGTTAACTGTGCTGTTAAGCATCTTGGAAAATTCCAGAAAATGATGTCAATCCTTTAGATAATTAGCCAATTATCTTCTGATAGGAGGTGCACTGAATTGGAGGTGTACCTGTGGATGTATTTTAAAGCCTTCAAACTCAGTGCCTCTTTGCCTGACATCATGGGAAAATCAAGAGAAATCAGACAAGACCTAAAAAAATAAATAAGTTGTGGACCTCCAAACGGTGCCCTGTTCATCTGTACAAACAATAGTACACCAGTATAAACACCATGTGACCACACAGTCATCACACCGCTCAGGAAGGAGACGGATTCTGTCTCCTAGAGATGAACGTAGTTTGTGTGAAAAGTGTAAATCAATCCCAGAACAACAGCAAAGGACCTTGTGAAGATGCTGGAGGAAACAGGTGGACGAGTATCTAGATCCACAGCAAAACCAGTCCTATATGGACATAAACTGAAAGGCTGCTCGGTAAGGAAGAAGCTGCTGCTCCAAAACCACCATAAACAAGCCAGAATACAGTTTGCAAGTGCACATGGGGACAAAGATCTGACTTTAGGAGAAATGTCCTCTGGCCTGATGAAACACAAATGTAACAGTTTGGCCATAATGACCATCTTTATGTTTGGGGGGAAAAGCTGAAGAACAGCATCCCAACCGTGAAGCATGGGGGTGCAGCATCATGTTGTGGGGGTGCTGCAGGAGGGACTGTTGCACTTCACTAAATAGATGGCATCATGAGGAAGGAACATTATGTGGATATATTGAAGCAACATCTCAAGACATCAGACAGGAAGTTAAAGCTCTTCACAAATGGGTGTTCCAAATGGACAATGACCCCAAGCACACCTCCAAAGTTGTGCAAAATAAGCACAACAAAGTCAAGTTATTGCAGCAGCATCACAAAGTCCTGACCTCAATCCCATAGATCATTTGTGGGCAGAAATGGAAAAGCGTGTGTGAGCAAGGAGGCCTTAAAACCTGACTCAGTTACACCAGTTCTGTCTGGAGGAATGGGACAAAATTCCAGTAACTTATTGTGAGAAGCTTGTGGAAGGATTCCCAAAATATTTGACCCAAGTTAAACTGTTTAAAGGCAATGCTGCCAAATACTAACAAAGTGTTTGTGAACTTCTGACCCACTGGGAATGTGATGAAAGAAATAAAAGCTGAAATAAATCATTCTCTCTACTATTATTCTGACATTTCACATTCTTAAAATAAATTCGTGATCCGAACTGACCTAACACAGGGAAGTTTTCCATGATTAAATGACAGGAATTTTTAAAAACTTAAAAAAAAAAGGAGTTTAAATGTATTTGGCTAATGTGTATGTACACTGACTTCAACTGTCTGCCACAGAAAGAGAAAATATTTGCAAGAATAACTTGAAAATCTCCACTAATTTGCTCTGTTGCAGAGTTGCTACACCTAAACAAGCATGTAAACCAATAGAAACAGAAGACTAGCAGCAGTACTTCTGTGATCAGAGTTTAACCAGAATAATCTCACCGTCTCTCGGTTACAAAGAATCCAAGTAATCCCGGACCAAATGAGGCAAATTCAAGAGCTGCTTTCTTCATTCAAGCCTTCCGGTCGTCTATAAAACACACTGACTGAAACTCTGTGACAGAAGACACGAGGAAGCTGCCCCTCCCTCCACACTCACATAAAACACACACACACACACACTCACATTAAAAACACACACACACACTCACATAAAACACACACACACACACACTCACATAAAACACACACACACACACACACACACACACACACACACATTAAAAACACACACACACACACACACACACTCACATAAAACACACACACACTCACATAAAACACACACACACACACACACATATTAAAACACACACACACACACTCACATAAAACACACACACACTCACATAAAACACACACACACAAAACACACACACACAAAACACACACACTCAAACACACTCACATACTCACAAACACACCCACACACACACACACTCACACTCACATAAAACACACACACACTCACACTCACAAACACACACTCACATAAAACACACACTCACATAAAACACACACTCACATAAAACACACACACACACACACACTCACAAAAAACACACACTCACAAAAAACACACACACAGTCACAAACACAAATACAGTTCTGTGCAAATGTTTCAGGCACATAATATGTTTGACAAAAGCATTAGTCTTAAGATGGTTATTTCTATCTTCATCTTTAGTGTCAATATAAATATAAATGTTAGACTCACAAACATGACTTTTGCAAATAGAAAAGATTAGAATAGAAGAACAGGGAGCCCTGCAACAGATGGCATTGCCCCCACAGTGCCCCCCACTGAACATCGAGTCAGTCTGAGATTATATAAAGAGACAGAAGTCATTGAGACCGCCGAAACTGACAGAAGAACTGTGAAACATCCCATCTGCCAACAACCAAGAGAAACTGTGTGCAGGTGTATCTCGGAGAATTGGGGCTGTTTTAAAGGCAAAGGTGTCACACCGAATATTGATTCAGCTTTTTTATGTTTACAGGACATTATATGAAGTTAATTGATAAATGAAAACTATATATGTCATTATTTTTGAAGATATTCTCACAATGCAACATTTTTCACAAGTGCCTAAAAATGTTGCCCAGTACTGCATGTATATATATAATATAATTGCATATATAGTAATAACAGCTATATATATTGATGTTATCTGTCTGTCTGTCTGTCTGTCTATATATATAAAAACATATTATTGTCAACCAGAAATCCTCAGATCTGAACTCTGCAACATTTGTCCCAACACATCTTCCTCATAACGTTTATTAAACTGTTTACCAGATTCCACTGCAGATCGGATTTATTTTAATCTCATTTTGACATCGTGTGGAGACAGAGAGGACTCTAGTCATGGGCATCTGAAATTTCACAACCACAACCCAACCGAAACCTGATGTGTGTTTTACTGTTTTACTTGTGCCTTCAGAGCTTTTCAGTTGCTAGTTAATAAACTAAAAAAAAAATCAAGCCACTTCCAGCATTCACACAAGCGTTGCCATGTAGATATGTGCAAATCAACACGCCAAACAGGAAGTTGAGTTTTAATTCTTCACATTCGTCATTCGTCTATGACTCTAATTTAAGCAGTCAGATCAGTTTGATCATGGTATGATTGTTGAATTCATATTGAACTAAACGTGCCATACTCTGCTTATTCATTTGTATGTGATCACTGTAAAATAAAAGTATGGCCAGGAAAAACACTTTAGGTTAAACACTACAAAAACCACACCGAGTAATGATATAAAGGTAAAGTATTAATAAAATCAACGATAATCGTTTTAATCTACTATGTCAGATGTGTCAGCAAATCACAGGTCAAACAAGTATGACCCGCAAAACATGTGCAATGTCATCATAGAGCTCTTGATATTGCATAAAACCTCTGGAACACCGAAGCTTGTGAAGTCAATACTGACATCATCATGCCGATCAGGCCACAGAACAATAAAGAGGACTTCTGCACACTTACAACAGCACTCACATCATTATTCTTTATTAGGACTATTATACACATCTTAAAATAAAAGCCATTAAACCATGAAATTACACAAATTGAAGAATTGCAATTATGTAGCGACCAAGAATTTCACTCAGTTGCCACTCTTTTATCTCTCAGTTCATTCTCTCCAGAAACTTCATGAGGTGCTTCATCCATAAACACTATTTTAGGAGTTCCTCTGTACGCTGCACACTTGATCTCTACTACACCTTCACTGTCACACATTCTAACACAGGTGCCATTTATATATTCTACTCAACTAATCCCATTAAACATTAAGTAGAAGATTTCAGATCAAAAGGTTTTTAGGATCATGACAAACATCAATTCAATCAAGTGTTTCGACAGGTAGAATATTAAAATAGCATTTACATCCAAAGCAAGTCACAAATAAGCAATTCTGCAACAAATAAGTATTCCTTCATGCTCAACAAAAGAACGAATAGTGCAACACCATTTTATTTAGCTGATGGAGAACCACAGACTCCATATCTGTACACAATAAACAACAAACGTCTTATTTTCCACACAACTGAAATCACATTCAGAATAGATGACAAGACGTGTTTAAAGAAGACCACATACTGAAACAACTCATTCATTAAATCAGGCACACAAACTCAGAGCGACGGATTTACTTTTTGGGATTACATATTAAATCTAGTATTTACAAGCCCAATACAGAAAAAGCGAATAAAAACTAAGAGTGATTTATAAATTATATTTGTTATATTGAAAGCTCTACAACTACACATGTGATGTTTTTCCTTGTGAATTTCATTGTTTTTTATGAACAGTAATTTAAAATCAGATGATTGCAACACGCTCCAAAACAGTTGAGACGGGGCAATTTAAGACTGATAATAATTTGAGGAGTTGAAATAACAAGGTGATGTGAAACAGGAGCTGTTAAACAGGCAATCGTGTCATTGTATATAAGGTGCCTCCAAAAACCACCGAGTCCTTCAAGAGCAAGAATCATTCAGGACTCGTCAGTTTACCAACAGATGCTTCAGCAAATAATCCCGCACTTTCAGAACAATGTTCCCCAAAAACAGATTGGAAGGATTTTGGCATCTCACCCTCTACAGTGCACAATATAGTTTAAAGATTCAAGGAGTCTGGTCAAATCTCGATGCATAAAGGTCAAGACGAAAACCATTTCTGAAATCTCATGATCTCTGATCTCTCAGACTGTCTTAAAAAACATCATTCATCTGTGATGATATCGTGAACATGGGCTTGGGATTACTTTAGTAAACCTTTGTTACTCAACACCACTCGCCGCTGCATCCACATTTGCAAGATGAGACTTTACTATGTAAAGGAGAAGCCGTACATCATCACTGTCCAGAAGTGCTGCTGACATCTCTGGGCTCGCTCTCATCTGAGATGGAAAGTAGAACAGTGGAACTGTGTTTTCTGGTCTGATAAGTCACATTTGAAATATTATTTATTATTATTTATGCATTTGGTAGACGCTTTTATCCAAAGCGACTTACAATAGCGACAAAAATAGTTTTTGAACAAAACAAAAGCCATCGTTTTATCTGGGCCAAAGAGGAAAAGAGCCATCCAAGCTGTTATTAGCATCAGGTCCAAAAGTCAGGGGTGTGTCAGTGCCCATGGCATGGGTAACAAACACATCTGTGAGGGCACCATTAAGGCAGACAGTTATGTACAAATTTCGGAGCAGCATATACTGCCATCCATCTTTCCAGGGATATCCAGAATCTCCTGCAGGACAACTTCAAACCACATACTGTCCAGATTACAAGTGCATGGCAGAGAGTGCGGGCGCTAGATTGGCATGCCCGCAGACCTGATCATCTGCAGTTGAGAATGTGTGGCGCATTATGAAGCACACAATACGGCAATGAAGACCCCGTACGATTGTGTACATATTCAAAAAACAATGAAATTCTCAAGGAAAAACAGAATGTGTATTTGTTGTTTCAATATAGCAAAGGGAGAAAATAATTTATAAAATCACTCTCATTTTCATACTGTCCCAACTTTTTCAGAATTGGGGTTGTATACCTTATCCTCATTAATCCAGAGGAACATAACATCATTCAGAAGGGCTACCTTTGCTCTGTGCGATCTTCACCCCAACACAAGCTTCCTCTTCATCCGATTGTTTGGACAGAAAACAGCTCGGCTTGCCAGCTTTATCTGAAAGACACAAAGAGAATTATTTCATTATTTTACAACTTTTTATTAATACAGAAGAGAAAGGAGGAATAGGAAATGTTGAGGGAAACGTCAGACTCAAACTCGCATTGCCCACATGAGCACTAAAGCTCAATGTACCACAGCACATATGCAATCGCCACTATGCCACAACTCTCTCACATCTCACATGTGTAGGCGTCACCTTGTCTGGATTAGAAACCTAAAAGTCGTGTTGTGGATTTCATGGTCCGAAATGATGTAGACGCAAATAAAGACAGAAGGAGGCCGTGGAGGACAGAGAGACATCTCACTGATAAAGGATGAACTTCATGAAACCCCCCTAAATATTAATAAGACAAATAAGAAGAAATAGAAAAAAATAAATAAGAGTGTATTTGAGGATTCCACTAACCTCAGAGGTGAAGCCTCTATAACGTCACGATCGAGACTAATGGGGATTACAAAACTAAAAGCATCACATGCAGACTCTTTCCGGATATGAGAATTTGGCTGGGAAAGTGTTCAACTGTCAATAAAATAAAAGCACAATGCAAACAATTGAAATAGTCCTAAAAATATTCTTCATTTTATTAATGCCATCGCCTAATTTTGGGGTGAAATGTGACCGCGGCACGTTTTAGTGAGATTCACCCTAAAAGGGAAAACACAAATCTGTATCATCTTATAATGTAGACAAAAGCTTTCTGGATGACAAAATCACTGGATTGAACAGGAGAGAGAATATGAGAACATTAATCCTCCATTTGTGGCAAAACAAAAGTAAATCTTCAGAGATCTGCGTTAATCTACTCGAAGACACATTAAATATGAAAACAATTCAGCAAACAAGCGGAACATGTTCTCTAAATGTACACGTGCACATTCACTACGCAGCTTAGAAAGTAAATAATAATGCTACATAATACTTCTGTGTGACTGTAAAACAAGAGATATAAAGCAGTGCTAAACGAAGTTAAATGAATGTGGACACAAATGTAACAATGAAACTGCAGAAATATACCAACGATGTAATTAAGCAATATCACACGAGTCAGAGTGCCGATGTACTGATCATAACTCACAGCTGATCTTTAATACAACAACACAAATGCAAGTGTGATGTTGCTTTTATACAACAGTTCAACATACACAAATAAAATAATATTTTAATCAAATGCAGCCAGTTGTTTTGTTTATTTCTACTGTGAGATTAAAGCGAGGCTTTTTCCCCAATACCATCTGGAGTCCTTGTGACAAAACGGTCTGGTATTCACACACACACACTCCCCACACTCTCCACACACCCCACACACCCCACACTCCCCACACTCCCCACACACCCTCTTCATTTTTGTTGTATTGTGGTTTCTGAGTAATGTTTTGATATAAAAACACTTTTATAGTTCATTAATGATGTAACAGTGACATTGACATGCTGGCTAACACGACCATCAGGTTTTGCACAAACTTCATGCCATCATTAAAATAAATAGTAAATGCCAACTACGAAGTCAATCTTATATTCATTTGAATTCTTCTGCATTTAAATATTTACTCAAATTGAAACGATGATAAAATAATCTATAACGAGACACTTAAATTAGAACAATGTAAAATAGAAGTGATCACAAAAACCTTTAAAATCCTCATCAAGAGACACATTATTGACTTGAGGCTTGACTGGGAGATATTTTACAGCGGAGCGGTGCTGGTGTCAGTGGACGTTCGGGCCTCTGTGAATATGGGCCATATTTTGATGAAATATCGGAATACATTTTATAATACACGTTTGTCATTTAGCTAGTGTCTCAGATTCTCTCGAAGATCAGCAATTGCATGATTTTAACACCTATACTTTAAAATGCCATTAAAAACAAACACCGTTTTGTCCCTTTCGGCTTTCCGTAGTTTGACGCACATTGTGTACGGCTGTATACAGCTTTCATTGATTCGTAGAGGACTTGATTTACAAGAAAGCAGGTTATAAACAGGTTTAATCGGTACTAGAGATGAAAAGTAATAGCTAGATCACCTAAAGTTTGATGATTATTGCGTCATGTGTTGCTAAATGCACAAATGTCCAGACGCGTGACTTTAAAGTTAGCAAATTCCTCGAGGACATCTGTATATTACTGCTTGTTTTCAGGGTTATAGATCTCACATTTGACACTCACTGCATCTGGATGGACCGATGAGACTGCACATGTGGAGTCTGTATTTAGTGTTGTCAATACCATACAAAGACAGGAATCATTCATTTATATACATTACCCTAACTATAAAATATAAAGGTCAAATAATAAAATGTCATGTGTTTTCACACTTTGGAAAAGAGAGTAAAAGTAGCATCATGTTCATGTTCACATGAATGGAAATGTTGTGGTTTGTAAAAGGCAGTGAATTATGGGTTTGGCCGAAACAAATAATGATGTTTCCCTAAATCAGGCTCTATATGTTCCCAGTATATATTTAACATGTGAAAACCCTTTTCAGAACATTGTGACTGTACATGAGCATGAAGCCGATGGAGACACACATTAATAGTGTGTGTGTATCTATTGAAATATGACCTTCCTAGAAAATACAAATGTGCAGTTTTTCATTTGTTAGGGCAGTAATAATATGTCCACAAGATGAAACATACAGATAACATTTATATTACAGTGTATTTACAGAAAGATTAATTCACTGTACGGGGTAATACGGTGTGTTTTGTGCAGCTGAATGCAAATACACATTATTATAGTCGTTCCTATAGTAATTAATTTAAGTAACATGTAATATGTGTGCAATAAAGTGCCATCCAAACATACTATTGTTCTTAATTCTTTTGTGTGCGGTCATTGAGATAAAATAAGGCTTTTGGCAGCATCTGTGAAGCGTGCCAGATCTCATATAGCCGGTTACTGAACGTGACATCTTGGCTCGAGTGTACGTATAGAATCACGGAGTGATCTGAAAAGTACCTGCACTGATTCTGGTTTTCCTTGTATTCACATTCCTAAGATGTTTCTCCATCTCAATGAAGCCGTCAGACACTGAGCAACGTTCCAGTCGTCCATTACCTGTTTAACAAGTGGCACCCAAAACAACTTCCTGTGTTTGAGTCTTACTCTCTCCAGTCACCAAACCGGTTCTCAGTCAGTACTGGAGGAAGCAGGACATTGACAGTACAGGACGAGTGAGTGACACACATTTATTGAACTCTTGAACGTGCCTTTATGATTGCACAGCTCATTATGTGTGACTATATATCCACACCGACCCTTCATCGCTCTCGTCTCCGTGTGAACAGAACGCTGACGTTAGACGAGCACCTTTCTCGAGCTTTACAGAGTTCCAACAGGAAACACACACACAGCAAACCCTCAACACTCTGTCAGCATTATCAATTATGATTATGACATAATTACTCATTTTCCACTTCCGGTCTTTGCCATCTTTAACTGTCACAACAGTTAAACAGTTAAAACAATAAATGGAAGGCAGACATATTTGTGTGTGCTTTTATCTGCGCAAGGAACATGCAAAAATATCAGTGTAAATATTAAAATAATCCCATTTCTGAAGAAAGTGTGAGCAGTGCCCAAGCGCAGTGCTGGTGTTGCCGGCCATTGTTATAGGGTTGCTAAGGTCTTTTGACAGTTTTAGTATTACTATCCAGTTGCTAGGGGGTTCTGGGTCATTTTGAGGTGTTTGCTCACTGCCCGAGTCAAGAGTCCTGCACCCTCACATCTCTCTGATATTCTGCTCTCTACAGACGTTATGAGCAACAGTAATAATGTGCTTGAGCTCTGCACTGCCGTTCACTCCTCATCACTCTCTTCTCTGTTTGTGCAACTTTCCTGTCACTCACTTCTGCTTTTCACTTCTTGCTTGTGAGCTGACTTCACAACTGAGAGCGGTCACATGTTCAATGAGAAGCAGACAATAATACAACAACATATCTGTGCCACCTTTCTTATTGGACAGTGTATGTGGAGGTGTGGTCATCACACCCCCATTAAAGGGACGCTGCATTCTTCTGCTTTCAGATGTTTCTACTGAGAGAAAGACTGCAGTAATCTCACATGTCTTCTGTAGAGTTTCACAAGAGGTCTCAACAGTGTCACAGACGGGGTTCACTTTTCTAATTTCAATATGAACAAATATTATTCCAGGATCACATGATCAGCTCTATCCTCATGTGCACAATCGTCCTAATGTATGTCAAGAAATGTCTTGTGTCTGTTTTCATTACTCTCAATGAATTTCAGGAAACAACCAAAACATTTGCATTTATGCCTTTGGCAAATACTTGTGTAAAGTGAGTTCCTGCGCATTCAAGCCCTCCACGGCAGTCAAACCTGTGACACAGCAAACATCATGTTGAGCTGCTGGAGACCAAATTATACTTCACAGAATCATCACTGAGAACACGAGAACAATAACATTTCTCCAGTAGGGTTAGATCAAAATGATCACAATGATGCATGTGTGATTAAACACTTCTGTATATGGGGCAAATTTAGGGACATACGATTTACTCATTTGAAAAAAAAAGAAAAAAAAAATAGAAATGCACATTAAAATGCTCTATTATGTTACAAGTTTGATGATCTTTTTAGAGCAAAAAACGTTTTTGTTTTTTTACTTTATCAAGGCAATTTGTGGTTGTAATAATAACAATAAAATCACTCTCGTTCACTTTCCCATTTTTAAGTCCATAAATCGGCTCCATGGAACTACATAAAAACACAATCCACTGACTATGAAGAAATGTTGTTTGGTAAAAACGGGGCATTGTGACACGTGATTGACAGGGTTTAGATGAAGAACATGAAGAGACGGATATAGAGAGACAGTGGCACAGAAGTTACTAACAGACTTCGCTGTCTGTGAACACATCACATGTGTGATTTAGGACATCGAGTCTTAACACCCCCGATCCCGTTACAGATACTTGTCTGGTTCATCTGATAGCAGTGTGATATTTACTGGCAGCTGTACATGTATCACACACACACACACACGCACGCACGCACGCACGCACGCACGTGCGCGCGCACACACTCAAAAACACACACGCACTCAAACGCAAACACACATGCACGCACACGCATGCACTCAAACACACACACACACACACGCACGCATGCACACATGCACTCAAACACAAACACACATGCACGCACACATGCACTCAAACACAAACACACACACACGCACTCAAACATGCACGCACATGCATGCACTCAAACACAAACACACATGCACGCACACATGCAATCAAACACACATGCACGCACACGCATGCACTCAAACACACACACATGCACAAACACACACATGCACAGACATGCACTCAAACACAAACACACATGCACGCACACATGCACTCAAACACAAAATCGCATGCACAGACATGCACACACACACGCGCACACACAGACGCATGCACTCAAACACAAAATCACATGCGCGCACACATGCACTCAAACACAAAATCGCATGCACAGACATGCACGCGCACACACAGATGCATGCACTCAAACACAAAATCACATGTACAGACATGCGCGCGCACAAACACAAATGCACGCATACATGCACTCAAATGCAAACACATGCACGCACACGCATGCACTCAAACGCAAACACACATGCACGCACACATGCACTCAAACGCAAACACACATGCACGCACACGCATGCACTCGAACGCAAACACACATGCACTCAAACACACATGCACGCACACATGCACTCAAACGCAAACACACATGCACGCACACATGCACTCAAATGCAAACACACATGCACGCACACACATGCACTCAAACGCAAACAAACGCACTCAAACACACGCATGCACTCAAACACACACACGCATGCACTAAAACACACACATGCATGCACTCAAACACACACATGCACACACATGCTCTCAAACGCAAACACACATGCACGCACACATGCACTCAAACACACACACACACAAACACACATGCACTCAAACGCAAACACACATGCATGCACACATGCACTCAAACGCAAACACACATGCACTCAAACACACACACGCACACATGCACTCAAACGCACGCACACATGCACTCAAACGCAAACACACATGCACACACATGCATGCACTCAAACACACACACAATCGCACTCAAACGCAAACACACACATGCACTCAAACACACACACACATGCACGCACACGCATGCACTCAAACACAAACACACATGCACTCAAACACAAACACATATGCACGCACACATGCATGCACACGCATGCACTCAAACACACACACATGCACACATACACATGCACAAACACACACATACACAGACATGCACACGCACAAACACACACACACACATGCACTCAAACACAAAATCGCATGCACAGACATGCACACACACACGCGCGCACACACAGATGCATGCACTCAAACACAAAATCACATGTACAGACATACGTGCGCACAAACACACATGCACGCACACGCATGCACTCAAACACACACACATGCACACATACACATGCACATGCACAAGCACACATGCACACACACACACGCACTCAAACACACACACATGCACACATACACATGCACAAACACACACATGCACACATGCATTCAAACACACATGCACGCACACATGCACTCAAACACATGCACGCACACATGCACTCAAACACATGCACGCACACATGCACTCAAACACACATGCACGCACACATGCACTCAAACACAAAATCGCATGCAGACATGCACGCACACGCGCACACACAGATGCATGCACTCAAACACAAAATCACATGTACAGACATGCACGCGCACAAACACACATGCACGCACACATGCACTTAAACACACATGCATGCACACATACACATGCACAAACATGCACAGACATGCACACGCACACATGCACTCAAACACACACACATGCACGCACATGCATGCACTCAAATGCAAACACACATGCATGCACACATGCACTCATACACACATGCATGCACACATGCACTCATACACACATGCACGCACACATGCACTCAAACGCAAACACACATGCACGCACACATGCACTCAAACGCAAACACACATGCACGCACACGCATGCACTCAAACGCAAACACACATGCACGCACACGCATGCACTCAAACGCAAACACACATGCAGGCACACGCATGCACTCAAAGGCAAACACACATGCACGCACACATGCACTCAAACACAAACACACATGCACAGACATGCACTCACACACACACACAGGCACGCACACGCACAGACATGCACAGACATGCACACGAGTGAGGAAAGGGCTGGGAAAATCACTCTGGACCACACTCACCCTGCCCACCACCTTTTTGAACTGTTGCCTTCTGGCCGACGCTTCAGTGCGCTGAGCACCAGAACCGTCAGACGCAGGAACAGTTTTTACCCTCAGGCGATCTATCTCATGAACAATTAAAACTGCCCCCAAATACTTTCTTCTGGTCAATACAACCATGTGCAATATTCAATCAATCCGTTCCTAATCCCCTCCATATTTAACAAATCCTTCCTCTTCTTCAATACATCACCTGCACATGTACCTGCCCCCTATCCATCTGTCTCTGTGTGTGTGTGAGTGAGTGTGTGTGTGTTTGTGAGAGAGTGTGTGTGTGTGAGAGTGTGTGAGAGAGAGACAGTGAGTGAGTGTGTGTGAGAGAGAGAGAGTGAGTGTGTGTGTGTGTGTGAGACAGTAAGTGAGTGAGACAGTGAGTGTGTGTGTGTGTGTGTGTGTGTGAGAGACAGTGAGTGTGTGAGTGAGTGAGTGTGTGTGTGAGAGAGAGACAGTGAGTGTGTGAGAGACAGTGAGTGAGAGAGACAATGAGTGTGTGTGTGTGTGTGTGTGTGTGTGTGTGTGTGTGTGAGAGAGAGACAGTGAGTGTGTGAGTGAGTGAGTGTGTGTGAGACAGTAAGTGAGTGAGAGAGACAGTGAGTGAGTGTGTGTGTGTGTGAGAGAGACAGTGAGTGTGTGAGTGAGTGAGTGTGTGTGTGTGAGAGAGAGACAGTGAGTGTGTGAGTGAGTGAGTGTGTGTGTGTGAGAGAGAGACAGTGAGTGTGTGAGTGAGTGTGAGTGAGTGAGTGAGTGTGTGTGTGTGTGTGTGTGAGAGTGAGTGAG
>NC_068304.1:42108669-42218669 GCF_025860055.1 Xyrauchen texanus | reverse complement strand
AGAGAGACAGTGAGTGAGTGAGACAGTGAGTGAGTGTGAGAGAGAGACAGTGAGTGTGTGAGTGAGTGTGTGTGTGAGAGAGAGAGACAGTGAGTGTGTGAGTGAGTGAGTCAGTGAGTGTGTGTGTGTGTGTGTGTGAGAGAGAGACAGTGAGTGTGTGAGTGAGTGAGTGTGTGTGTGAGAGAGAGACAGTGAGTGTGTGAGTGAGTGAGTCAGTGAGTGTGTGTGTGTGTGTGTGTGTGTGTGTGTGTGAGAGACAGTGAGTGTGTGAGTGAGTGAGTGAGTGTGTGTGTGAGAGAGAGACAGTGAGTGTGTGAGTCAGTGAGTGTGTGTGTGTGTGTGTGTGTGTGTGTAGAGAGAGAGACAGTGAGTGTGTGTGTGTGTGTTGAGTGAGTGAGTGAGTGAGTGAGTGAGTCAGTGAGTGAGTGAGTGAGTGAGTGAGTGAGTGAGTGAGTCAGTGAGTGAGTGAGTGAGTGAGTGAGTGAGTGAGAGAGAGACAGTGAGTGTGTGTGTGTGTGTTGGTGAGTGAGTGAGTGAGTGAGTGAGTCAGTGAGTGAGTGAGTCAGTGAGTGAATGAGTGAGTGAGTGAGTGTGTGAGAGAGAGACAGTCAGTGAGTGAGTGAGTCAGTGAGTGAGTGAGTGAGTGAGTGAGTCAGTGAGTGAGTGAGTCAGTGAGTCAGTGAGTGAGTGAGTGAGTGAGTGAGTCAGTGAGTGAGTGAGTGAGTGAGTGAGTGAGTGAGTGAGTGTGTGAGAGAGAGACAGTCAGTGAGTGAGTGAGTGAGTGAGTGTGTGAGAGAGAGACAGTCAGTGAGTGAGTGAGTGAGTGAGTGAGTGTGTGAGAGAGAGACAGTCAGTGAGTGAGTGAGTGAGTGAGTGTGTGAGAGAGAGACAGTCAGTGAGTGAGTGAGTGAGTGAGTGAGTGTGTGAGAGAGAGACAGTCAGTGAGTGAGTGAGTGAGTGAGTGTGTGAGAGAGAGACAGTCAGTGAGTGAGTGAGTGAGAGACAGTGAGTGTGTGTGAGAGAGACAGTCAGTGAGTGAGTGAGTGAGAGAGAGACAGTGAGTGTGTGTGAGAGAGACAGTCAGTGAGTGAGTGAGTGAGAGAGAGACAGTGAGTGTGTGTGAGAGAGACAGTCAGTGAGTGAGTGAGTGTGTGAGAGAGAGACAGTGAGTGTGTGTGTGTGTGTGGTGAGTGAGTGAGTGAGTGAGTGAGTGAGTGAGTGAGTGAGTCAGTGAGTGAGTGAGTGAGTCAGTGAGTGAGTCAGTGAGTGAGTCAGTGAGTGAGTGAGTGTGTGAGAGAGAGACAGTCAGTGAGTGAGTGAGTGTGTGTGAGAGAGACAGTCAGTGAGTACTGTAACCAAGGACAAATAGAAACAGAGCTGCACTTCTTAACCACCTGCCCTAATTATAATGACATTCGAAAACACTTCTTTCCCAAATTTGAAATGATTTGTCCCAACTTCAATAAGAATGATGCACAAGCTCAATATTTACTTGGTGAACAAAGAGACTGCATTTCACTAGCAGCAAAATACATCAACTCCTGCCACAAAAAGAGGGAAGAGTCGACCAAACAGTGATGCGCCCATTTACACACACACACACACACACACAAATACACCCACACTACACACACGCTCACACACACACAAATACACACACACACACACACACACACACACACACACACACACACACGCTCACTCACTCACACACCACTGAAAGTATACACACTGTTAATTATTATTATATATATATATATATATTATTATTATTATTATTTTTATTTACACACTTGTTCAATACAGAATTTGTTCTACTGTTATTTTTCATGCTCATATAAATGCTTTGGCAATACAATGTACAATTTGTCATGCCAATAAAGCTCATTTGAATTTGAATTTGAGTGAGTCAGTGAGTGAGTGAGTGTGTGTGAGAGAGAGAGACAGTCAGTGAGTGAGTGAGTGAGTGAGTGTGTGTGAGAGAGACAGTCAGTGAGTGAGTGAGTGAGTGAGTGAGTCAGTGAGTGAGTGAGTGAGTGTGAGAGACAGAGACAGTCAGTGAGTGAGTGAGTCAGTGAGTGAGTGAGTCAGTGAGTGAGTGAGTGAGTGAGTGAGTGTGTGAGTGAGTGTGTGAGTGAGTGAGTCAGTGAGTGAGTCAGTGAGTGAGTGAGTGAGTGTGTGTGAGAGAGAGAGACAGTCAGTGAGTGAGTGAGTGAGTGTGTGTGAGAGAGAGAGACAGTCAGTGAGTGAGTGAGTGAGTGAGTCAGTGAGTGAGTGAGTGAGTGTGAGAGAGAGAGACAGTCAGTGAGTGAGTGAGTGAGTGAGTGAGTGAGTCAGTGAGTGAGTGAGTGAGTGAATCAGTGAATCAGTGAGTGAGTGAGTGAGTGAGTGAGTGTGTGTGAGAGAGAGACAGTCAGTGAGTGAGTGAGTGAGTGAGTGAGTGTGTGTGAGAGAGAGAGACAGTCAGTGAGTGAGTGAGTGAGTGAGTGAGTGAGTGAGTCAGTGAGTGAGTGAGTGAGTGAGTGAGTGAGTCAGTGAGTGAGTGAGTGAGTGAGTGAGTGAATCAGTGAGTGAGTGAGTGAGTGAGTGTGTGTGTGTGAGAGAGAGAGACAGTCAGTGAGTGAGTGAGTGAGTGAGTGAGTGAGTGTGAGAGAGAGACAGTCAGTGAGTGAGTGAGTGAGTGAGTGAGTGAGTGTGAGAGAGAGAGACAGTCAGTGAGTGAGTGAGTGAGTGAGTCAGTGAGTGAGTGAGTGAGTGAGTGAGTCAGTGAGTGAGTACTGAGCAGTGCTATTTATAAGCACAAGAAAGCCTTTTAAATAGATTATTGCTTAAGCTTTGATGTCACACAGAAAACCCTGAACAAATAAACTGTTGTATGTAATACACCACACATACTTACACACACACAAACCAGAAACTGCATTTTAAAAATATCAAAGCATTAACATGTGTGTGTGTGTGTGTGTGCACGTGTGTGAGCGTTAACGTGTGTGTTGATGAAAATAACACATACAAACATCCAAAAGAAAACCGTAGCAGTTTCTCGTTTAAAGGGTTAGTTCACTCACTAATGGAAATTCTATGTCATTTCTAAACTGTACGGGACACAACAGGAGATATCAGGCAGAACTAGAAAGTCATACAGGTTTGGAACAACATGAGGGTGAATAAATGATCTCAGTTGTTCAGTCTGCTGCAGTAAGGTTGAAGAGCCACAGCCCTTCTTGACTGATCAGATCCTGTGCCAAACAAAACAGCGACCCACTGAAGAAGCAGCACTGACCTGATATGAGTCCTCCTTTGATTCGGGACAGCAGCTGTGAACGAGTACGTCTGAATGTGTGCGTGATTTACACAGCAGGTCTTTACAGGAACAAAGCCATCGTCCTTATCCAGAGAAACACAGCAGACTGAACAACCTTCTGTTGAACCCTCCTCCCTCTCTCTCCCTCTCGCTCTCCCTCTGTCTCTCTCGCTCCCTCTCTCTGCCTCTGTATGCATAATCTCTCTCTCTCTCTCTCTATCTGCATCATCTCGCTCTCGCTCTCTCTCTCCCTCTCTGTCTGCATCATCTCGCTCGCTCTCTTTCTCTCTCTCTCTCTGCATCATCTCGCTCGCTCTCTCTCTCTCTCTCTCTCTCTCTCTGCATCATCTCGCTCTCTCTCTCTATCCTCCGTTTCCTCTCCCTTGGTCTTGCTCTCTCAGTCTCATCCTCTTTCCCATACATGCTTCCCTCCCGGCAGCACACAGTTTTCCGCCTCTTGTTTATTGCTGGTGCAGATAATGACATTCTAGAGGAGCGACAGCATATGGCCGGGAAACGCCACACACTTTTCTGCTTGTGCTGATGTGTGTGAGTCACATGAACAATCACCTTTATTGTGTTGCTGCAGGGGAGGGCCGAAAAACAGGCAGGACACACGGGCGCTCATCTGCTGCCACGGGATGGGCGGGGATTCAGGAGAAGAGCTGTGAGGGAAAACTAGAGGAATATTGATGAGCTGTTCCTCCTCTGATTGGTCACTTCATAGGAGCCATGTATCATAATTCAGCTGATTCTATTGGAGGACACTCAGTGGTCATGTGACAAGAGGGGCTCATGGGAGACAGGAAGAGAATACGTCAGTCATCATGCAGATTACAAGAAAGATGTGCCCAGACTGTCAATGTTTATAATCTCTAATCATGTCAAGATAAAAGTATACATTGAGAGTTTTTCTGAAGGTAACGTCTGAGTTTCCCCTTATCAACCAGTTTCTGCCGAAATCCTTATTTGAATCCATAACTAGAGGTTTATATTTGAGAGTGGTGATTATTAGGACTGGTATGATTCATCGATTGTTCGTCATTAATCATTGTAGCAATTAAGCTTATTCACAGTCAATTGATCAATTTTAGCACAAACTCAGAAATCATGCTAGCGGATAGAGAAAAGACTGTCACGTCCTGTCCCAAACACACACACACACACACACACCCTTCCCTGTATAGTTGAATCTCCGGTGTAGAGGTCCAACAGTAACACATCACACAGTGGGATACAAATGGAAACACTGAACCAGAAATATATTAACAGGAAATATCAACACTCCCATTAAGTGCATTTACTTAAAGGATATTTCAATAGTGGCTGCATGCACATGCTTCTGTGGTCGTTTCATGTTTCACTTTTCTCTGATACGGTGTTTTATAGTCGTGTTCATTACTGTCTAACTCCAAACATGACATAAAAACACCATTAAAGTTGTCCATACGACTACTGAAGTCACGTGTGATGGCTGTGAATAGCAACAGGCTGTATTTATTCATATATAGTATGTGCAGTGCCAACATGTTGCTCTGTTGCGACGCAGACGCACGCACACACACACACACACACACTCACAGACTCACACACACATAGACACGCACACACAGACTCACACACGCACACACAGACTCACACACACATAGACACACACTCACAGACTCACACACACTCACAGACTCACACACACATAGACACATACTCTCAGACTCACACACGCACACACAGACTCACACACGCACACACAGACTCACACACACACACAGACACACACTCACAGACTCACACACAAAGCAGCGGGATTCTCATGAACGAGTTTGGAAAGCGGCACCGCTTCGACTGCCACCTCCGTTTTGAAACCTGCCACATCTCTCTCGAGCACTCGCGGCTATTTGTATCCTTCACAGCGGTGTGCAATATGTGAACGCTACTCACAAACAACATCTCAGATGCTCAATCGTTCGGTTCACTTATAATATACATTTAGAACGGCACCGGAGGAGAATTTGACCAGAATGTGAATAAGAAGTGAATTAAACTACAAACACACACATACAGGACGTCCCGGAGACTTCAGATGTCAAAATAAAAGCAAGAGGGGTTTATAAGTTAAAGGTGCCCGATTGAGATATATTACTATTCTAATATATTATTATTATTATCATTAGTTTATAATATTATTTAAGTTGAACTGGACTGATGTTGTCCAACTGAACAGATAATAGAGATCAGAAACGTATTTTCTATTGATGACTTACACTGGAATTACTGTTAATGTTGCTGCTACATTCTCCAGTGCACTAGTTCATAATAAAGTGTTTCTTAATAAGCCATACATTTATATTCAATAATGTGCAGTTAGAGGTTTGTGTTTCTTTACACGAGTATAGCGAGTATAAAGGAAATGTTTATAGTAAACAGCAATAATACATTAATATTGTACGAGATCTGCATCAGTAAGAAGCGGTCATGAATCTGTCATTGTAAACGTTCATTTTAACATTGTATGATCACTGTGGAACTTTCTAGAAGGCATTCATTTCAACGTTAACTACATGTATCAAATAATGTTTAATTTATAATAAGGGTAAACGCAAGACTTCCTGAATCTGTGAATTAATGACTTCCTCTTTCACATCTGCTGATTTTCAGCTAATCACATTGTGTACAGGATCATTGAACGGAGCATGAATACAGTTTTAAAAGTGCGGTCATGAAGATGCAGCTTTCACTTCTCCAGTCTTTAAATGCTTTTCCTCTCCAGGATTCGTCATTCTGAGAATAAGACCGGGTGACGGATTCTGAGGACTGAGGTGACCGCTTCATACTGATCTCACACACACACACACACACACCTCAGCTCTTACAGTGACGAGCACAACTCTTTCTGTCATATGCGTCAATGTGAGTCCTTGAGCTGATTCGACTAAACACCGCTGACCTGCCGCACACTTCCTCCTGCAGTTCTGATTTCATGCTCGGTTTATCCTCACACAAAAATGAACAATCCTTTACATCTGACAATTACACTTTATTAAAATCAAACCACAGCAAACACGCGCACGCGCACACGCACGCGCAAACACGCGCGCACACACACGCACACACCCCTTGCCACAGAACAGCACTGGGAGGAAAAATAGCAACATTGTCCTCAGCTCACAGTACAGGTGCTAAAGACACAAAACAAGCTGAGAGTCATTTAATTAAATTACTTTAGAAATGTTTCTATGCATTGTATAAAAACGTAATATGCACGATTATAGCAAAAATCTTAATTGTCACTTATTGCTCTTGATACTGTAATCGTGATTATTAATGTCTATTAAAATATTAAATTACCGTGACGTCGCAAAGTAACCGTGTGGTTCTTCGGAGTAACAGATTTCAATGGTGGATATGAGCTGCACAGTTTATATAGAAGCATTATATTGTATTTTATATTGTAATAATGTTTGTTTGGGTAAAGCAAATAAAAATATTTTAAATGGATGTCTATGGTATGGAGTAAATGTAATTATTGCTAAATTACTGCTTAAATTATTAGTTCACATACAGTAAATAATATGACATATTCAATATTCAAACTTATTAACAGCCGATTTAAATCAACCAATCGACTCCGTCCAGGAAGACCTTCAGTGGCGGGACGGGGGACCATTCATCCCGTTAGATCTTCAGTGTGATCATCCTTAGATCATGTTTGTGTCAGTTGTTGCACTTTGACTCCTGACATATGATATTCATGCCATATTCTTTATGTTGAACACACCTCCAAAACACACTTAGAACAGTTCAGACAAATCACTTTATTGATATTTTGTACAAATCAAATTCACATTGGCCTAATTATTAACACGCCAAAACTAATCTGTCATTACATTAACAGACAAACTCTCGTTACAATAACTGTCAATCACTGTTTGAGATCTGCATTTCCACATGAGCTCAGTGACACAATGTTCTGCACTCTCAATAATGCTCTCATTAAATACACAGCTGTGTAATAAGCACAATAGATCAGTTATTTACACCGCGTCTGTGCCTTGATTAGAACGGGAGCGTTTGAGTTTTGTCGTGTTGCTCGTTTGCAGTGTATTTAACATCTATGTGCAAAGCGAGGGGTGCAATATACAATGAATCCTAAATAATAATATTTGTATTATTTGATAATAATAATATTCTACATTAATATGGTCATGACATCATCAAACGCATCATTTATTGGCAATCTCTGTGACATCATAGATCACAAGATCATCGTCTGTCGCTCATCCCGAATGTGCATTTCTCTCTATAAATTAACTCATTTTTGTGCTGTTTTATCTGGACAATGTTTCAAGATTTTATTTGGACATATCGGACAAAGTTTGAAGGCCGTGAAACTTTTAAACTGTAAGCATCATAATCCAAAATGGCGGCCACTGTAGGTTCATTTGAATCATCAGGAGGAGAATAATCAGACAAACAGTTCAAAAGATACACAAAAGTAGTTAATATTTAACATGGTGGTGGTGCTGCTATAAAGTTTGCCCTAGAGACCCCAAATGTGCTATGGGAACTATTAATGTCCACCCCTATCAGTGAGCTAAATCTCAGAATGATCCTATGTACGGTTCAGAGGTCTGCCATAGACACCCAGCCATAATAATACTAATAATACTGAAACCTAATGGAAACCTAAGAGTTACAGTAAGGGCTACAGACACTTCATGGCCCCTAAATACCAAAATACCAGCCAAGCAGTTATAATAAGACAAACTTCTTGTGTTGTGCGGGTGTTAGTCCCAGAAGCTGACAAACATGTTCCTCATTGCGGTCGAACTTGGCTACATTATTATCAAGAGTCAAAGGTAAAACACAGACCAAATGTGTTAAGCAGCCATTTTATTCTAAATTTATACAAAACAATGATAACAAACATACATATTTTATTTGTACCCTGCAAAAAAGACCAGTGCAGATAACAGGCTCTTTTCAGCAGGGTTACACACACACACACACACACACACACACACACACACACACACACACACACACAGACACAGAGAATATGTGAGAGCAGTGCAGCGAGTGAGATATTACAGACTTGTGAATACAGTATTTGGCCTTAATGTATAAAGCACCGCTGTCTCCTGCTGGACAATCAGGGAACTGCAGAACCGCAGTAGGAAACAGAGAGAGAGAGAGAGAGAGAGAGAGAGAGAGAAACAATGAAAGGCTTTTCTAATGTACATGGCTCTGAAACTATGAAGAAAAGCACAACTGGGAGGAGGGAGAAAAAGATGATGTCATTATCTAGGTTCACAGGAACAATTAATAGTCTTTAAAAATCAGAGAGTAACCCTCATTCCCATTTACACTTCTGGTGTACTAAAAACATGAATAACCCAAAGATGGACAGCAGCAGAGACAATAGTTTATGAAGGAGGATAATAAATCATGACCAATCCTGACAAATGTAATGGCCTGAGAGGTTGTAAGATGGAGGATTTGGTTCCCAGATCTCAGTAAGGTCACACTTCTCTTCTGGACACTGGAGATCAACAGTCCAACACTGTATTCAGCACAAGCTATTTTACCTACAGAATGAGTACGAACTGAAGCTAATAAAAACTAGAATATAAGACAGTAGTGTGTTTACCTTTATTAACAGTAAAGAGAGTTGATGACGTTGAGCACATAAACATCTTTAAATGGTGACTGTTAGACTGACCGAGTGAGTCCATATAAACACTCATTCTTCTTTCACACTGCTCGTCGTGACCCTGCATGAGGTCAATGTTCACCTGTTCTCAACAAAGGGAGTTACAGATGATCCGAAAGCCTTTTTATCTCTGTAACGTTAAGCTTTATTTATGCAAACTCACTCTAGTTGATACTGCACAGAGACTTTTGTTTAATATGACTGAAACGAATATAAAGTACACAGCTGATGTCTGACCACAGCCAGAGAACAATGCTTGAACATGTACGTGTGCTGTATGAAGAATAATATTCGGAGTGTTTTGCAGTTGGTTTCGTGTCATAAAACAGTTGGGGAGTTACACTATATTTATTACAACACATATAGAATATAAATTCCACAAACAGAGTCTTGTGTGTCATGAAAGAGATATTTTTAAAAATATTTCATATTTGTTGTGATGTCATAACATCAAATGGTTAAAATGTTTTAATGATTTATAGGGCTAATAAACATTTATATGAAAAATAAGTCTAATTGTTTTTAATTCTGCTTTTGTGCTCGGCACTGAAACTCTATTCATGCATGTCCAGGTTGGTTTGGCTTGAACATGTGATTTGCACTGAGAGTTTAATGATTATGGTCATGAATGTCAAATATAAAACTAACTTTACCGCACACACAAATAAAGGACAGGTGTGATTTGGATTTGAAGCTTGAAGTTACTGCAATGATCAAACTGTCAGTATATATATATACATAAGTGACGACAGTAACAGTAATAAACCTGCAGCGAGCACAAAGAAACGAGCGCATTGGACGAGATGAGGTCAATGCACGACTGTCGTCACAGATCCGGAGATCATTCTGTTATTTCTATGTAATGGAATTAGTTTGATTGTTTCTTTCAACAGCACAAAGAAATGACACCAGTTTGGAGCGATTCGGACGACATGGGGTGGAGAGTGACGTCACCACTCCCGAAAACATTCTTGCTATATCAAAGGAAGGGACAACGTTTGTTTTAACGGCACAAACGACCAGCACCGGTTTGGATCGATGTGAGCGAGACGGGGTGGAGAGTGACGTCACACAGCCCCAAAAACAATGCTTAATATCTCGAACACCAAACCAGCACAAACACAGCACAAACCAATGAAATAGTTCGGGTGATTATTTAATTATATGGGGTGCAACTTCACGGAGGTGATTTTAACTCATCCTCCAGCACAGATCGTGAACTACTCCCGACAGATTCAGCATCTCATCAAACAACATGACAGTAAATCTGTTACACTGCAGCATTTGAACCCCTACATGTGTCAGAAACCATCAAGAACACCAAACTATGATGACTACCAACCTTTGGTCGACCAAAACCAATACTTGCGCCGGTGCTTCATTTTTCTCAATCCATTGCCCATGATATTTTCTGAGTCACATGGACTCAACAATTGATTTATTTTGGAGAGGAACCATCAGAGTTTGTTCAAACCCCTCTCCATCTTCTCACATTCGACTGCTCTCGTACACTTTCCCAGAGTCACAGTAAAACTTCCCATCACGGCATGTTGGAGCTCATTACAGCGGAACGGTTCGTCACCTACCAGAGGTGGTGTAATGGAGGAGAACTTTCCTGAGGCCAAAGTCCATAAGATCCATCACTGTCCATCTGCCCGACTCCAGCACACAGAGTTACAGACGTGATGGAGCCGCAGGGAAGAGTCCAGGAGTGAAGAGAAAGTGAAGTCAGGCTTCCTGTAGATTAATAGAGGACAAAAATATCCACTGTACCTCCACTTCCTGTCTCTCTCTCTCTTGATCTCCTTTTGACAACTTGAAATAGTCCGGTTCACAAAATCATGAGTCCAAACATCCAAATATCCCCATTAAAGAACATAAACTCAGAGATTAGACATTAAAATGAGATTTCTTAATGAGGGTTTGTTTTTAAAAGCCAGAGATCTGAGTATTCCCACTGTTCTCCCTCATATTCAATGCTTCCTCAATCATTTCTCTTGACCGCAGGAGAGACTTCAACATCTCTGTATGTTGCTGTTCCAGGATGATCCACTGAATCCTGATTATCAACAGGACTGGAGGCGTTGAATGAGGATTTACTCCTGGTCTTGAGTCTACAATAATAATAGGGAGTATTGTCTGGTTTTCAAGATACGGGAATGCCCATCTCTCCATCCGGAGGGAGGAAACTCTAGACAAAAATCAGGAAACTGCAGCCCTGAGGAGTGTTTTCTTGAGGTTGAGCAGAAGAGCCCAGATGGAGGGTTGGGACATGGACGAGCTTTAACTACCATTACTATCACTACTAGTGCAAACAATCTCATCTTACATGCAAACTGTAGCAATGAGGGCAGGATCTAAGAGCAGCTATTTTAATAAGAATAAAACTAAACACAGGATGAACACTGAAACAGGGCAAGACAGGAAACCAGAAAGCAAAAACAAACATGACTGAAACCGGAGCATGAACGGAGGAGAAACATTAACAACCGACAAAGCTGAACAGAAAACAGGGCATTAAAGACACAATGGGTGAAGAGTTAATGAACAGCAGGAAGTGATCAGGGCAGGGAATTATGGGAAGTGTAGTCCATGGGAACAGATGACAGGGCAAACAACAGAGAATCGTAATGTGAACAGAGCAGTGATTGGACCTGGGTGAACTTGAATTGAAACCAGTGATCTATGGTCAGGAATACAAATGGAACGTCAGGAATGAGTGAGGGTGAGATTCCAGAATGAGAAAACGACTACAAGATTATAAAGTCGGACTTAAAGTATGCATTATGCAATCCTCTCTTCCAAACTTAAGCTCTGCCTTGTTTATTAATACAGTATTTCTTCATTTGTGCAGTTATTGATCTGCCGTCTGTTGAGACCTGTTCTCTCTAGTTTATAAATGAACCAATCCCTGATATAATCTGACTAACACAAGGCCTTGCAACACCCCGTCTGCGGTGCATTGTGTTCTTCACAATGGGTAAGAAAGGAATTCACCCTTTCCCAGTATCAGGACCGGAGGAGGAATTTTCCCACATTGACAGGAAGTGCGTCATTTCAGAATGACCTCGCCAGCTTTTCCCATCATATAAACAAGTGGTATAATAACCCTTAATCTCAACCCTCCCATTAGCAAATATAGATGTATTTCTGATTCGCTTGCTGTGAAAAATCATAGTATGTGAATGGCTTTCAGAGACACGGTGTCTGCAGTGTGTGTTTATAGTGATTAAACTACAACAGTCATGACACGCTGAACGGTATCACAGCAATACGATGGGACTAAAACTGCATCTTGAATGTCACAGCTGACTAAAGTCACACAATAGAAATGTGATTACAAACCCTCCTATATAAGAACACAATGAAGGAGAGGGAACATATAACATGTATCATTAGTCTCTATGTCCACAGTCAGAAACACACTGAATCTCTGATTGTGTCAATGGAGAAAACAAACAAACAAGAGGACTGTGCATTAGTGTTGCAAGCAGAGCATATCTGTCATTACACTGCCACCTGCTGGATTGATGGTTTAAACTCACAATATGAAGAGATATGAAGTTCCTTACAGTAACATACATGTAAGACGTGTATTCATCTCACTTCTGTGCTGCTGTGCCAGAATTAAGCAGCGCATAAATGATGACAGAGTAGATCTGTTCAGTCCCAACTGGGTTAAATTCCAGAATGTGGAAATGACTTCCCTTTTCCCTCAGCAGGAGCTCCGCACCCTCCCAGATTAAATATTTACTGGAGGATAATAGAGGGTGTGTGTTCATGAGCTATTTACAGATCCTCTCCATCAGACCACTAATGTCTCAAACTACAGATTATACAAATCACCCAATCTCCCCCAATCAGACTGAATCACAAATAAACTCCAGTGACATGGAGAACGTTTGGCATATAAGGGAGTGCCACCAACAATTCAGATTTAACCCACATTTCCGTGGATGTATGGCTTGCTGTCACTGTGGAGAGTGCAGGTGCTCATGCAGCGCTGCAGGTTTGAATCCAGCCTGTGTCATTTCACAAGTCAGGCCACTCAAACAAACAGCCTTGTGACAGAAAATGTCTCCAGGAAGTCGAACAAATGGCTCACTTATATTGCACATTATGTTTACATAAAAGCTTTCCACACCCTTTAAGAAGTAGGTGTAAGAGCAGCTTCAGCCACGACAGTGGCGGACATCAGAAATGGACTAAAGCTCAAGTCAAATATAATAAGATCCTCAGATCCTTAAAGGAAGTTTGAGAATATTAACATTGTCCAGGAGTGGTGGTGGTGTAATGGACTAAAGCATAACTGGTCATCAGAAGGTTGCTGGTTCGATCCCCACAGTCACCACCATTGTGTCCTTGAGTAAGACACTTAACTCCAGGTTGCTCCGGGGGGATTGTCCCTGTAATAAGTGAACTGCAAGTCACTTTGGATAAAAGCGTCTGACAAATACATAAATGTAAATGTAAACATGAAAACAGGACGGTTAGTTTCATTTACACGTGACATCATTAAATCTGTGCTCATCTCACATGTTCTGCAACAGTTCAATCACACACAGAGGTCAGAGACAACCATCGCTCAGCATTTCAGAACCGTCCAAACAAAAACTAATTATATGTTAATTATATGCAGTGAATATTGTCCTCATTATATTGCACATTGTAGTTTAGCATTTTTGTTTCACCAAAACATATTCCTCGTCAAAAAGCAATAAACTACATCTAACTGGAATCTTTCAAACAGACATGACACAGAATTGTGCTGCTAAATGTGATTTCTGACAGTCAGTCACGTGTTCACAGAGTCTTTATATTCCACATGTAATATAACATCAGTAATGCAGCACATTCCTTGTCCGGAGGCTAAAACATTGAGCAAGAGAAGACCAGTACAGACTTGTCCTCATCTGGGAGCACAAACGGGGCTTTATTCCAAAGTTAGGAGGAAAATGGAGTCTGGTGTGTATTCCAATGAACTCTGCACACAAATCCCTTGTGTGCGGTCAAAGCTTAAAGCAACACATGATGTACAGTTTGAGACAGATATGCAACTATTGATTTAAATCTGAGCACATAATTGGAGGATTCTCAGTTTCGGATGCAGCAGTGCACACAGTTATTCACCGGATCACCGGACTCACCTGAACATTCCGCGCATTCCTCCGCCGCGGAACCGTCACGCTGCTTCGGCTTGGACCTCCTCCTGATGGCGTTTCTTCTCATTTCACTCATGATTTCTGTCGTTCGTTCCAACATTTAAAAGACTTTTACAGCACGCAGAAGTTTAGTCCTTGTGTGCGAATAAACACAGCTGATGTCCGTCCATGATGCATCTCGATAAGCGTCTGTCGAAATGTGCGCGTGCGCGCGCGCGCGTGCGTGCGTGCGTGTTTAAGATTAGTGTCCTGATCGGTTTAACAGAGTTTACACCCGCTGACAAACTCTCTAACAGCTCGATCAGTTCCTCTGTACACCCATCTGAAACTGATCCAACATCAGTTCCGCGGGGATGATACAGCTGTTTCACCAGTAATACTGCACGAGCTGTGTGTCACAGTAATGTGTGTATGACGAGAAGCACAGACACATTCACAATAAACTATTATATATATATATATATATATATATATATATATATATATATATATATATATATATATATATATATATATATATATATCATGAGCAATGATTTACTATTACTTACTCAACTTCTTTATTGTGTCTGTTTGTGAATGAGGGTTAAGAGTGCATTTATGAAGAATATCCTGACCAGTCTTTTCCATATGATGAAGGTGAATGAGGACTGGGGCTGTAAGCTCAATGACTCGTGCGGTGTATTCCAAGTCTTCTGAAGTCATACTAAACTTAAGTAGTTATTCACAGGTAATCTTTATCTCCAGTTAGCTTTTAAGCACTGCGACTAGTGAATCAAACTTGAGAACTTGATCAGTCCAATTCACAAACGAATCATTTCCAGCTGTTTTGTGAACTGGATCAACTGATTCATTGGAAAGATCCGTCTCAAACGAGCGAATCGTTCACAAATCTGACTCTATTGCTTCTCATGAACTCGACAAGTATGGTAACATTTTGAGAAAACGAAAGGTGAGAAATGCATTTGTGTTTATAGTGGCGTGAACATGTGAGATGTGATATATGAACACTTTCACACACAGCTATATTGAGCTGGACAGGATTCAAATAATCAGTCAGGACAGGATTCAAATAATCTGGTTACAACATTTTTTCCACAAAAAAAGGTGTCACTTCAGACTGGGAACATAGAAACGTCCTGCAGCATGACCATACTTTGACCAGTGAACCCCATGTGACAGTCAATGTGTTTATCCTAAAATGATTCAGTCCGTTTCACTTCACAGGCAGAAATCGACCCACAATAGCAGTGAATTAAACCATTCTGCAAACTGAAACTCCTCTGGTCTCGTCAGGAACCAAAGACATGAGATAGACAGAACAGAAACTGAGAGAACTGGGAGTCCGGAGCGGTTATGAATGAGACTATTGATGTATATATCCTTTGCATGTCATTAAAAGAATGAGCTTTGTTTCAGATTCACAAAGGACACACAGTTCAGCTTTGAGAAGGTTCTGATTGTACTCCACATTTAGACACATCAATAACCTTTCAGTCAATAAATGAGACTCATCCAGTGTTTTGTCTTTAACTGCTGGATAAAACAATGACATTTGACATTTCTGCATGTTCTGTGTGTTTACATTTACATTTATGCATTTGGCAGATGCTTTTATCCAAAGTGACTTACAGTGCACTTATTACAGGGACAATCCCCCCGGAGCAACCTGGAGTTAAGTGTCTTACTCATGGACACAATGGTGGTGTCTGTGGGGATCAAACCAGCAACCTTCTGAGTACCAATGTATTATACAGAGCACTTATTACAGGGACAATGCCCCCGGAGCAACCTGGAGTTAAGTGTCTTACTCAAGGACACAATGGTGGTGACTGTGGGGATCAAACCAGCAACCTTCTGAGTACCAATGTATTATACAGAGCACTTATTACAGGGACAATGCCCCCGGAGCAACCTGGAGTTAAGTGTCTTACTCAAGGACACAATGGTGGTGACTGTGGGATCAAACCAGCAACCTTCTGATTACCAATGTATTATACAGAGCACTTATTACAGGGACAATCCCCCCGGAGCAACCTGGAGTTAAGTGTCTTACTCAAGGACACAATGGTGGTGACTGTGGGGATCGAACCAGCAACCTTCTGAGTACCAATGTATTATACAGAGCAGTTATTACAGGGACAATCCCCCCGGAGCAACCTGGAGTTAAGTGCCTTACTCAAGGACACAATGGTGGTGACTGGGGATCAAACCAGCAACCTTCTGAGTACCAATGTATTATACAGAGCACTTATTACAGGGACAATCCCCCCGGAGCAACCTGGAGTTAAGTGTCTTACTCAAGGACACAATGGTGGCATCTTGGTGGTGCTGGGGCTTGAACCCCCGACCTTCTGGTCAGTAACCCTGAGCCGCCACCACTGCCCCTATGTTCTGTGTGTTCTGCGTGTTCTGGGTGCTCTGCGTGCTCTGCGTGTTCTGTACATTCTGCGTGTTCTGTACGTTCTGCGTGTTCTGCGTGTTCTGCGTGTTCTGCATGTTCTGCTTGTTCTGCTTGCACATCACTGTATGATCGGAGGATAGAAGCCCGACATTACAGAAACCTGTGCAATGTGTTTGTGCCTACACGCTGGAAATACAGTACAGATGATATAAAGGAGGGATATATGGAGATAGATCTGGTGAATATGGGATGCAGTAAACAGGGCTTGTGTGCAGAGTTAATTGTATCTGCCCCTATAACCACACGCACCAGAATATAGTGCATGTGTATCGCAATAATCTCATGATAGAAACACAGAAAACCCATTGCTTGTGCAATGACATTAGATCAAGAAGCAGAGCATAAACCGGCATATTATCACTGAATACAAACTCCACCTCTTTCACGCTTCATCTTGTGTTTACACACCTCTCGCCGAATCAGTGTGTACAATACTTATACCTTTACAATACCTTGCAATCAAGTGTTTAATGATATCACACGTTATAAGATTGATAATCATGTTCACACTACCCTAACATAATGTACTCCTGTGACGATATCATAAATGTTCACTGATCCAAACCTCACACTGCAGCCAATACCAACAACACATAATGCACATAACTGGTGAAAATAAACAAACAAACAAGACAAATAAATAGATACAATTATAAATAAACAAACAGAAAGCAGACCAAGCCATTTGTTATTACTCTGGGTGCTCATGGATCATTTCTCTTATTCATGAGTCTGAGGGTGAAATTAGGACGGGTCCCTCAGACTCACACAGAGAGGAACATGTGATTGGCTGTTGTGCCCCGCCCCTCTCGTTTTATCTCAGTGTGTGTAGAGAAGCGCCAGGAAGTATTTGATCATTGAGACTGATGATCCAGACAGCTGAAACAGTCACATGGAGGTCTGGACTCGGGTGTCCGTTCCTTCTGAAGAGCTGACAACACATTACAACTGCCCACATGCACACAAAACACAAAGACAAAATAACCGTGAGTGTGTGTAAAAGAAAATCTCACCATCCTGTTTTCTAATACATTTCAACAAAAGTGATATCTGTAAAATAATTGAGTAGCTATAAGCCGATCAGACATGAACATTATTAAAACATGGACATTATCATTGTTACATGTTGACAGACAAACACACGGACACATGTGGGCCACATAAAGGCTTTTAAAGTTGAAGCATGTCATTTCTAGCATCACCAAACAGAATGACAGAAATACTGACGGTCTTCAAACAGGGTTACTGAACACGTCCCATCTGACTTTAGATGTGTGAAATAAAGCAGCACAGTAAAAGCAAATAAATGAGTAACATGGACATGTATTTGACAAGATGACCGGTCGATGAAGGGATTATGGGCATCTACAGTCTGTTTGTCATTGCAACGGTACACCAACTGTGTTTTGTACAACGGTTTAAAAGTGTGACTGAGCTAAACTAAATATAACTAATTAGCACTTAAAGAATCAGACAAATGTGTGACAAAGTGCACTGTTAAGGGTGGATACTGTAATGAATATCTATGACTGTGTGACCGAAGTGTGACATCTAGAGAGAGAGAGAGAGTGAGTGAGTGAGAGAGAGAGAGAGTGAGTGAGTGAGTGTGTGAGTGAGAGAGAGAGTGAGTGAGTGAGAGAGAGAGAGAGAGAGAGAGAGAGTGAGTGAGTGAGAGAGAGAGAGAGTGAGTGAGTGAGTGTGTGAGTGAGAGAGAAATGGAGAGATAGAGAGAGAGTTCCTCCAAAGGTCGGGTTACCTGTGACCTGTGGTGTCCTCCTGCGCCTCAGTTGTGTGTTGTTGGTACTGAGACAACAGGCTGCAGACAATCTAAGAGAGACTAATACATCAGACAGATATACAGAGGTGTGACAGTCAGCGACACACACACACACACACACACACACACACACACACACACACACACACACACACACACGATGAACTGACACACTGGGCATCTTGTGTGTGATTGTATGTGTTCATGCAGAATCACACAACGCACAATGATCATGTGCAACAGTGATAGCGTTATGAACAAAACTATGGCAGCAATATAGTATTGAAATTATTCACAAACGCATAAACACTGATCCATCAGTTTCATAAATGTCATACATGCATCTTATTATCCACACACTAATGTCTTTCAACTTCTGACTGTGAAATGTATTATTAAATGTATGTGCTGCTATTTGTACAAATAGACATATTTGTGAATATAAATGTTCCCTTTTGCAGAGGTGTATAGTAATGAAGTGCAAATACTTAGTTACTGTACTTAAGTAATTGAGTATACATATTTCTTTGGACTTTTATTTTCACTTTACTACATTTTGAAGAGAAAATTGATACTTTCACTGCGATACATTTCTCCAAACCCTTTCGTTACTTTTGCGACTGAACACCTAAAAACTAAATTATAAATAACTGCAGTATGTGCACAAATGCATGCAGATCAGCAATAGTGATGTGTGATTTGTTGAAAGAATCATTTGAGTTGAATCTTTAACATTTCATTCCTTTGAACTGATCAAACAGATTCAAAAGTGGTCTGAATGATTCGTTTTGAGAATCACGAATCTGAATCAACATCACAAAAAAATGCTCATGTGAGTTCATTTTGTTTTTTCGACTTATTAACTTTATACGTTTTGGCGCCTTTCTAGGAGACCTGTTCATATAAAAGTCAATCACATGCATTTACATTTTACATTTAAACAAGATAGGATGTGTATGAATAATTACCAGCACTCAAACAAATGTCCAACAATATTTATTTGTATATTTTATGAAGATGTAAAAGGTCTATGCCAAAGCAAAACTAGTTTTCTGGTGGTTGCTAAAGTGTTATATTTGCTTTGTAGCACATTTATGCTACAGTATGTGGTAACTAGGGTTTTCTGAATGGTTACTAGGGAGTGCTATGCAGTTGTCAAGGTGATCTCTGCTGTGTGATTGGCACGTTGCTACAGGATGTGGTTGTCAGGTTGTTGCTATGCTGTTAAGTTGTTTTAACTGTGTTTCAGCACATTGCTATGCAGTTGCCAGGGTATTCTGGGTGGTTGTCAGGTTGTTGCTATGCTGTTAAGTTGTTTTAACTGTGTTTCAGCACATTGCTATGCAGTTGCCAGGGTGTTCTGGGTGGTTGTCAGGTTGTTGCTATGCTGTTAAGTTGTTTTAACTGTGTTTCAGCACATTGCTATGCAGTTGCCAGGGTGTTCTGGGTGGTTGTCAGGTTGTTGCTATGCTGTTAAGTTGTTTTAACTGTCTTTCAGCACATTGTCTATGCAGTTGCCAGGGTGTTCTGGGTGGTTGTCAGGTTGTTGCTATGCTGTTAAGTTGTTTTAACTGTGTTTCAGCACATTGCTATGCAGTTGCCAGGGTGTTCTGGGTGGTTGTCAGGTTGTTGCTATGCTGTTAAGTTGTTTTAACTGTCTTTCAGCACATTGCTATGCAGTTGCCAGGGTGTTCTGGGTGGTTGTCAGGTTGTTGCTATGCTGTTAAGTTGTTTTAACTGTGTTTCAGCACATTGCTATGCAGTTGCCAGGGTGTTCTGGGTGGTTGCTTATTGGCCCCATAATCCCATAAATATGATCATTCTGATTTGACTTGAATGCGCCAAAAACTCGTAATTTTCTCACCCTCATTCGATCCAAGATGACTTTATTTATTTTTTCTACAGATTTTCAGAAGAATATTGCAATGCACGCGTGTCACCTGATCCACAAATGCACATTTGATGCTTCACAAGACCATTTTCATTTGGAGCATCTTCATTTGGTTGCATGCATCCACTGATTTATTTATACAAAAGGGAACATTTATATTCACAAATATGTCTCTATTTGTACAAATAGCAGCACATTAATTTAATAATAAATTACACAGACAGAAGTTGAACGACATTAGTGTGTGGATAATAAGATGCATGTATTTATTTTATTTATTTATTTATTTGGGTCCCCATTAGCTTCCACAATGTGGTTGCTAGTCTTCCTGGGGCCCATAAAAGTACTGAAACATATGTACAGTTAAAATACACAAATATAACATACATAAATATAACATTCATATAACATTACCGCATGTATATATTTATCCACATATACACATTCACACTCATACAGCATTTGACAATATCAGTACCTATAAACAGTCACAAATTAACTGATGTAATACTATTAATTGTAATCTGTTTTAGAGTCTTCTTAAAATTACATATGTTGGATATATGCCTTGTTTTTAAATCCAATTTATTCCAAGCAGATGACGATCTAACTAATACTGTTCTTGCCATACAATTGGACCTTGCAGATGGAACCACTAACACACCTGAGCTCACCTGACGCGTAACATGTCTGTGACAATACCCACTAAAATCCAACTTATCTACAAAAGATTTTGGATTGTTTTTAAATAGAGCATTGTGCATATAACAGAGAAGACTTATATTAAGTTTGTCCTCCACCTTTAGCCAGCCCAAACAGGTGTACATTTTATCCACACTAGAGCGAAAAGAGCAACCAAGGGCTACACTTGCGGCTCTATTCTGAACGATTTGTCATTTTTTCAGATGTCCCTGTGCAGCACTGGACCAGATTACTGGGCAGTACCCCAGATGTGACAGAACTAAAGACTGGACAACTATTTTCATAACTACTGGTGGACAATATACTGAACATCTCCTGGAAAAAGCAATGCCTTTAGCCATTTTTGACACAATGTGATCAATCTGATCAGCCCAGGAGAGCTGACTATCCAGCTTCACACCCAATAGTCTGACTCACCTGCTCTACCACAGATGTATCAACAATTAGATTTAAGTTGCAAGGCTTGCCAAGCATACGTTTAGTGCCAAAGACTATACATTTAGTTTTAGATATATTGAGAACTAATTTATTAAGTTTAACCCAATTTATAATAGCATTAAGTTCATTCTGCAAGGTGCAACTTATGTCATTTATTGTAGATGCTGCGTAAAACATTGTAGCATCGTCTGCATAAAGTACAGCATCTGCTCTTGAAACAGCAAGTGACATATCATTAACAAACACTGAAAACAACAATGGACCCAAACAACTGCCCTGAGGAACACCACATGACAATTGCTTACAATCAGAAAAGCTCCCATTGAAAAATACCCTCTGACTTCTACCATAGAGATAGCTGCGTATCAAGGACACAGACTGATGTGAAAACCCATAGCACTTAAGCTTAGACAGTAAAATTTCATGGTCAATAACATCAAAAGCTGCTGTAAAATCCAGCAGCACAGCACCCACAAGCTTTTTATCATCCATAAAAGTTAGCCACTGGTCTACCATTTGTACCAATGCAGTGTTAGTGGAGTGTCCTGGCTTATAAGCATGCTGTGAATGAGAGAGCAAATCATTTGATACAAAGTACTGCATCATTTGATTAAAAAGTAACTTTTCAAATATTTTGCTCAATATAGGTAGAATGTTAATTGGTCTACAATTTGATTCAGTGAGACCTAATCTATCATCTTTCACTAAAGGTATAATTTTAGACTGCTTCCAGGTTTCCGGAAACACCCCACTTATCACAGATCTATTAAAAATGTGACTGATAGGCTTGCATAAGATATTAGCAACAGTTTTAAAAATGTTGCCATCCAAATGATCTATACCTGCAGTTTTTTCCTTCGGGAGAGAGAGCAACATCCTTTCAACCATTTCCTCTCTAACTGTACCAAATGTCAATGAACAAGATTTATTCCTCATAATGTTCTTCACATTACTACAAGGTGAATCCTTAGGGTATGATAACATACTAGATCTTAAATTTGCAGTTTTCTTTATAAAAAAGTCATTGAAATGATTTGCTATATCCAAAAGTTTAGTGATTATTTCTTCTTCTGTTTCCAAATACATATTAGAACACTTTAGTTTTTTACACATTATTTCATTTATAACTTTCCACAATTGTTTGCTTATATTTGATGAGTTACTAATCTTTTGGCTAAAATATATTTTCTTTTTTAATCTATTTAACTTTGTCACTTTATTTCTCAACTTACAATAATACCTTTCATCCCTATCACTTTTAGATTTTAGAGTTTCGGCTTTGGCATTATCCCTTTCCCTCATTATAGATTTTAGCTCAGCATCTAACCAAGGAACATTATTGCCTTTTATCGACCTTTTTCTAATTGGTGCATGTTTGTCAACTATTTCCACAAACCTATCCATAAAAATACATAAAGAAGCATTAACATCCTCCTCTTCACAAACCGCCGACCAAGTGGACCTTTCAACATCTTCCACAAACGCATTAGGATCGAACATTTTATAAGATCTTCGATAGACAATCCTTGCACCAAATTTAGGCAATTTAGTTTTCTTTGTTGTGATGATTAAATTATGATCACTGCATCCTCCTCCAACTGAGATGACATGTGAACACAACTCATATACATTTGTAAAGATGTGGTCAATACATGTCGATTTAAATTTACCATTCAAAGAAATTCTTGTGGGTTGTGTAACAATCTGCTTAAGGTTAGAAGCATTAGTTATAGTAATCATCTTTCTACGTAAATAACACTTCTTTGGAAACCAATCAATGTTGAAATCCCCCAAAAGAAAGATATCTTTGGTTTGAGCAGATGCCCTCTCAATGTTATCACACATCTTTTCCAAGTAATCTACATTTGAACTGGGAGGTCGGTAACAGCAGCCCACTAAAATGGGTTTGTTAAACTGAATATTTAACTGTAGCCATATCATTTCAATATCGCTGCCCATCAAATCCTCCCTTGGAGTGACTGCAATATTCTCTCTAATATAGAATGCAACACCCCCACCATTGTGATTTCTATCTTTTCTAAAAAGTCTATACCCCTCAACAGCTAGCTGTGAATTATCAAAACTGCGATCTTAGTGTGTTTCTGATAAGGCCAATACATGAATCCCATTAGAACAGATGTTTATAATTTCATGAACCTTATTTCTGAGTCTACAAATGTTCAAATGAGCTAAAACTAAACCTTTCTTAGGCAAGTTTGAAAGTAAATTTGTCATATTAATAAAATTAAAACATCAAAACAAAAACATCAGGGTAAAAATCCAAATAAAGGTCATGAACAGTTATTCAGATGCTTGCCTTTGTCCAATTGCCGGCCAAATTATAAGCTTATCATACCTTAAGCTGGCTCTTTCACCTTTCTCTCTGGCCTCTTTCAGTTTTGGCAGCAGTTCATGTCTCCTCTGCTGCACCAAATCAGAAAAGTCTTCATTGATATAAATGTTTGTACCCTTTAATTTCTTGGTGGAGGAAAAGATGCACTGTCGATCTTTAAATCTAAGAAGCTTCACAACAATTTTTCTTGGCTTTCTCAATTCATGGAATTGGCCAATCCGGTGGACCTTTTCCATCTCAATTGTAGAACTATCCAGACCCAAATTATTCGACAGCATTTGTTGAATCTTCATTTCTAATCCACTGATTGTTTCGCCCTTTTCTTCTGCGATCCCATCAATTAGTAGATTAGATCTCCTTGACTGATTTTCAATATGATCCAGCTTCTCAAACAGATCCTCCAATTCCTGCTTTGATTTTGAAATGCTGCTCTCAAAAGATCTAATTTTTATGTCAGTGTCATTCTTCTTAGCTTTCATCTCATCCATGATGCCTTGTGTGAACTGCAGACTAGTTTTTAGTTCTTGTACATCTCGAATCACACCATCCAGCCTTTTCACATTTCCATCCATCATGATTTGAACAAATGTTGTTGTTTTAACATTTCCTTGTAAAACTCTCTCTGCTGATCTATCATTTGGGTCAACACACCCATAGTTACAGCTGTATCATCCTCTGATGGTTGTTTACTACCTTTGGGAGGCATAGTTCCACAATCTTACCAAGATGTACTAAGATAGGAGTGGCAGGCCCACCAGGCCCAGAAGCCTCTCAAACAGTTGAAACGATGAAAACAGTCCAATTCTCTCACTGCAAAAGTCCAATATTCAAAATATGAAGACTAAGTGCATATATTGACCAAATATTGACCTTAAAGTAATGGTCCAATATGTGATTACAATGATTTGTATTAGATTGTATTAGATTGTAGAGAGCTGGAAAACTCGCTTCTGAAGACATGTGGTTTGGATGTTGTGGCCTGTGTTGGATGTATGACGGGAATCAAAATCATGTATAAGTGTTTATGCGTTTGTGAATCATTTTGATACTTTATTCATGCCATACTAAACAGGTGTATGAAAGGAGCCGGGTCAGTTTTGCTGTAGTTGAACAGTGAAACGTGTCAGAGATGAACTTTCAGTGGAGCTGCTTTGTTAAATATAAGCGTACATACATACATGTTAAAGAAAGCTTTGATATCTAATATCTAATGCTGTATACTCAAGAGCACACGTACACATCAACAGCAATTCTGGACATTTCTAATAATTAAAGTGTTTACATTTTCGGAAGAGTGTTGCTAAGTGCTCATTTATTCTGGGTGATTCCTCTAGATATGACTCGCGATCGTCCTTCAATGTAAGTCAAAGTGCTCGTATATCACGATTTGATGTTTTATTCACGTCTGCAGCACAAACGGTCTAACACCTCGGGTTGGCATTAGCAAGTACCACTAATAACGGTTAGAGTTGTGATCACAACTAATATCTTTCAGTGTAAATACACAAGTGACAACCAACTCCATACCGCAAGCAATTACATTTAAAGCCTCCAAATGACATGTTGAATTTAGTCATTTTATTTTATTTACTTCTTATATTTATTTGAACCGGAAGAGTACTGCTCTTGTGTTTAGCTGGACTGACATGGGCAAAACAGTATTTGACACTTTCAGTGATGGTAAACTGTATTTTAGGATGTAAAACACTGACACCTGCTGGCAGAGAATACAACCGTTCACTGCTCCACTACATTTATCACCAAAACATTTGTGTGCTGTTTTCATCTCTATATAAAAGAGCATGCTTTAAACCTATAAACATGCTTCAACATTCAGAGCTGATCTCGGTCTTCAGCGCTTGATTGCGGTGGACTGGACATGTCAACGTGTCTTCTATAACATTTACGCTGTCCTGATTTTGTTCTTATAAATGTATGTAGTAAAAAAGCAGTGAAAGATGTAGTGATGAGGTAAAGGAAGGGGGGTCTGGTCAACACCTGGGTCTGAAGAGGATCAGACTGGTTTCCATCCAGGCCACATGATTTACTGATCTATTGAGACACACCATACCCAATCCTGACATGTCATGAGCAGAGCAATATCACATCACAAACCTCTGATTGCCCTATTTACATTGGAAATGCACTTCAAAGCTCCATTTAACACAGAGATCTTCTCACTAGAATCACAGCGGGACTGTCAAATGCTTTTTAATAGTAATAATTGATCTATTGTTGCACATTATACATACGTTTCTGCATATATACAGTGAAATTCTTTTTTTTTCACATATCCCAACTAAGCTGGGGTCAGAGTGCAGGTCAGCCATGATACGGTGTCCCTGGAGCAGATAGGGTCAAGGGCCCAACAGTGGTGTCTTGGCGGTGTTGGGGCTTGAACCCCCAACCTTCTGATCAGTAACCCAGAGCCTCAACCACTGAACCACCACTGCCCAGGACATGTTGTAATGCACGACGGGTTCTGACTCTACAGCTCACTGGTTCCCAGTATCTGGGCGGCAGACCATATTCTGCTGTGCCCGTGAGTAGAAGCGATCTCTTTTAGGCAGCACATTTAATCACACGGGGTGCCTCGGGATCATTGCAGCATGGCATTTGCTTTGGGAGGTAATGTTAGCCCTAGAACAGGATTCATGTCATTTTGATTTTTTATTTTGGTCCCAATGAGAAATTTGAAACGCTGCAGAAACATTTGAAACACTTTAAACCAGTCATGAAGGATTGTTTTAGGCTAATGGCATGGATAGAAAGATTGTTATTTTTATTTACTGGAAGCTAATATACTTTGGTTGGCTGTACTTGAGATCTGCCAAAGCTAAAAGCCAAACAATAAAAAACACTCAAACACAAACGAATTGATTGGCATGCAGTATGTAGCACCCATTGCATCAAGCCATGAAATGAAAGCACACATGCAGCAATGGTATTTTAATATGAAGGAGACATGCTCTCAGGAGTACCTGTTTCACATTACTCAATCATTCTTCCAAAATGTCCTTCCTGAGGCAGACTCCAGTTTTCTTATCCAAGCCAGGATTTTATTGCTTCAGAATCATTTTAAATAATAAGTAGGCCTACCATTTTACAAAACCAACAAACTCAAATATCACGAGTAGACCCAAAAGTAGTATCAATGCAAAAATAGGAAAAAGTCTCTAAAGATCCCTGAGTAGAATCGTACAGTCCAAACAGTCGGTGAAACTCGGTCTATCATCATCTCGTATGGAAACCAGTCTGTCCTTACTTGTATCGCTTACTGAGGGTCAGGACTAGAGTTTGTGGGAATCACAGGTGCCACTTCTTGTTGACGTCGTAAACCGAGTCAATTTAGAACGCATGCGAGATCTCGCTGAGCGTGGCAACGGTTGCCGTGGGCTCAAAACAGGGGATTGATAGGGTGAAGTAGGAGCCGATCTGGAAATGTGAACATCAGATGAGCGCTGTGAACTGTGGCCAGAGTCTCCACTACGAGCAATGTGACAAAACTCGATACTCAGTGTCTTTGGGTCTAGAACTAAAGTCTGATGGCCCAGATGCCACTGCGATTGGCCGAGGAAGAACGGCTGAGCTGAGGAGGTCCAGGAGGAAGAGGATGGAGGAAGGACATCCAGTGAAGGTGAGTTACCAGCTGATGCAACCGTATCGTGCTGGAAGAGACAGGAAGAGGGTTTGGAAATGGACGCACGAGGACTATAGGGAGCTGTGATTGCAGTTCCATGACTTACTTTTTTAGGGCTGCTCCTCATTTTTGGCACTTTTCCTCCATGGCCACAGTGTGACTGCTCATGGTCAAACTCCAGGTCCTCCAGGCGCTGGGTCAGGGCCAGTTTCTGCTGGATGGCCATTCGCAGGAGAGAGTTCAGAGTCTTCTTCTCATCTTCTGCGGCAGCCAGCTGCCTCTGCATCTCATCCAGCTGAGTTATGTACTCATCACATCTAAAGAGATAAGAGAGACTTAGCATTGTGATAAAACCTCAGAACAAACTGTGTAAGACTGAAATAGCCATCAAGAATCATCCCCAACTCCAACTAAACTGTCCCATTTTACTTAAACTTCAAATAATGTCAATAATATTAGTTGCACCTTGTGGAAAACATTGCCCTGAGGGAAGAAAAGGTGGCAGCATCTTCTTTGAGGGCCTTCAGTTCATTTCTAAGCTTCATCATCGTCTCCGTCACCATACACTTCTCATTTTCATATTTACTCTTCAGGTTAGCCAGTGCCACCTCTGCAGTCTGGGGACAGAAAAACGGGTACAGTACAGGCTCCTGACAAGTCTCATTATATGAGACCAAACATCACAGAAGATATTGGGATACATTAGAAAAGACATAAACCTGTTTGTTGGCTTTAAGCACAAGACGTAAGGTAGCGATCTGCTCTCTTTTGGTGCTCAAGAGCGATTTGAGTTTCAGGATCTCCTCCATGCAAGCCTCCTTGTCCTTGTCGAAGATGGGTGCCAACTCTCTAACAGCAGCTCTCTGCTTGGACAGCTGAAGCGAGTGGTCCACGGCCTTCTGTAGATGTTTGATCTGGTCACGGATGATGGCGTTGAGGTTATAGATGTTCATGGGCTCCCTACGGAGATCCCCTGTCTCTGGCACTGTGGACGGAGAAGGTGATGTTGAACTGTTGACTGGGGAACCAAAGGGGCTTCTGGTGGGACTCTGTTGACTTCCTGGCTCCCTATTAGATCCTTCTCCCGAGGGTTCCTTTGCCGGAGAGTCTAGTGGACTCTTGGACATGTCTGAGGAGTTAGCAGCATTAAGTCGGCGAGCTAGACGTGGAGAAAGCAGGGCTCTTGTGTCATCGGGGCCTTTGAGACTGCCGCTGCGTGTGACCCGACTCTGGCGGTAATAGTCCAGCATGACGCGGTTTGGCGTCTCGTTGTTGCACAGACAGACGTGATAGTAGAGCTGAGCGAGTTCTTCACTAAACATAACCAGCTCGTCTTGAGCTGCATTCAACATGCCGTTACTCTCATTAGCTATACTTGATGTGCACCAGAGGTCTGCTTCAAGACCGCTAACCCGCTCGCGGCCCTCGCGGCAGGATTTCTCCAAACGCTTCACCTGCTCTTCGAGCGCCTGGACTTTTCCTTCGCTGCGTTTGGGCTCTTCTGATTGGCTCTCCACGGATTGGTTATACCTTTCCTTTAAAGCCTTAAGCTCCGCCTTCAAGTCAATGACCTCAGTCACAGCGAATCTATATTTACACTCGAGCACCTCTATTCCATTGATGTCCGTCTCATATTCACCGCAAACGGATATGTCGCTCTTCTCGGTCTCCTCTGGATCAAACTCCTTGTCACTACGGAGATGTTTCATGCCATTGACTCGCTCAGTAAGGTGATGAACGCACATGTGTTGTTCTGTTAAAGCGTCCTGCATGTGCTGCAGTTGAGTTTGACACTCCTGCAGGTTAGTAAGCAGAGCCGACTTCTCTCGCTCAACCTAATGGACAAAAAGAGAGATGGATAATTAGCAGAAACAAATAATTAAGTATGAGTATGCTTTTGGAAAGTTAGCACTGCACAATATTTTATTATTATATAGTAATTAGTGGGACCTGTCCTGTGTAGATCACTGTCAATGGAGTACACACAACAACAATCGCCAATGAATACCTTCAAAAGAGCTGTATTTGACTTTCATATGTGACTATTTCATTTCATTCCTTCATGGTTTTAAAACTTTTTTTTTCATGAAAAAAACCTATCCACCATATAAAAATTTTTTAAAAAGTGCTCATTCCAGCCTAAGCTGATTTTCTGGTCTAAGATGGTTTTCTGGTCTAAGATGGTTTGCTGGTCTAAGCTGGTTTTAGATGGTGTCTAAGGCTGACCTGCTGACAAGTGCCCACACCCCATTAAAACCAGGCTGGTAAAATCAGGTAAGACCAGCAAAGCAGCTCAGGCTGGTTTAAGATGTTTATTTTAAGCAGGACATGAAAAACATGGTTTCACTTGATCTATTATTTTGCTGTGTGTTATTGTGTTAGCTTGTTTGTCACAGATTTAGCACGATTGCAGACATGTGATTCTAGTCACTGATCTCAAGGGATGCTTAATTGTTTTGTGATCAGTCACGGTATTCCTGATGTCAGCTATTTATAATGCTTGAGGCTGAGATAGTGATCCTCTATTGATTCCTACTGGAGGAGATCCAAGATGACAAACAAATGCATATATATATATATATATATATATATATATATATATATATATATATATAAAATATATAACATTTGGGAATGAAGTGGTTAAGAAACACTTTTGAGTCGGATAAATGCCAACAAAATGTTTGAAGTGTGAGGATGCAATTAATTACAACTGCATGTGTTTGTGAGATTAGAGTTTACAGCATTACATCCTAACAACAAAGATGTAAAATGGTCTCTATCTTCACACAGATGTGGTCAGTGAGTTATTTAATGACAGTAGAATTATGTTAACACAATGAAAAATTTATTTTTTGTGGTAATCACTATTATGCCACAAATGCTGTCGATTGAGCTTAACTTGTGTTGAGCGTGGAATAATACATTAAGTTTGATAAAACCTATATGATGTCATCATTACTAAGACTCCTAACTTTAAAAAGTACAACTGAGCTCCACAGTAATACCATGTTTTCGGACAAGTAATATGGCATTCCTTGAAGCATACTGGAGTACCATGGAAATATCATGGTTTATAATTATGGAAATCATACAGTATTAATGGTTAATGGAGCGGTGGTGGCGTAGTGGGCTAAATCACATAACTGGTAATCAGAAGGTTGCTGGTTTGATCCAAAGTGCACTGTAAGTCACTTTGGATAAAAGCGTTTGCCAAAAACATAAATGTAAATGAAAATGTAATGCTGTTAATGGTGTTATCTTCAGAGTGAGAGCATCGCTGACTATATAGGCACCATATGGTGATTCACACAGACACACACACTCGCATGCACATGCACACACACACACGCATGCACACGCGCACATGCACACACACAGATGTGCACACACTCACACACACACACACACACACACACACACACACACAAGCACACAAAAACATTGTTCAACAAAGTTACATTTATTAATAATTAATGAAATAAACAAATATTCTGCCAAATAATTTAGTTAATTAGTCTAACTGTAGGCTTTTTGCGTGTCCCAAGCAATGTAGTAACTCGCCCCATTAATATATAGTGTGTTTATATTCACAGTGGCTTGAGGAATGGCTCATCCAATGACAATCCACTGGCAGTGCCATGGTGATTCTGATGGCACGTTTTCCCTTTCTGGTCTTAAGAAGAAGCAATGCCTAAACTACCAAAACAAGCGATCCAAACAACAACCATTCTCTGGAAGTGTTATTTGGTGTAAAACTAATTTCAGTTGTGTTGCTTAACTTGTGCAACTCAAAGAAGTGAATATATGAATGTAACGGTCATCTACACACTCAGGTGAGGCTCTCCTCGGTACTATGGAGCAACAAATGCAATCCTCTAAACATCACAGTATTTGCCAAGAATTGTGAGTGAAAACAGGCTCCCGTTAGGAATTGTGGAACCCTTTCAGGAAAAAGGGGGATAATTAAGGATTGATGTGTGTGTGTTTGATGGTGTTCCTACAGTAATCACACACTCCATGTGTCAACAGAAAGCACACATCACTGATCTACGTATATCACAAAACATTATATTAATCAATAAGAAACATAAAATCATTACAGGTCAATGAGATCTTGCTTAAAAATCATTATTTTAAATGTTGAACTCTGACCTGTAAGAGCTGCTGTTTGAGCTTCTGTATCTCAGTCATGTTGAGTTCACTGAAGAGATCGGACACCGGGTCAAGCACCTCGCTCTTCCTGCGTCCCGGCCGCTCTCCGTTCATCTTCAGTCTGTGTCCATTACACTCATTACTGCGGTTACTGTCCTCAGACGTGCCGTTGGTCGCCGTCTCCTCTGTGAACTTTAACCCCTCCATGGCTGAGATGGTCAGGTGTGTGTCCATCAGGCTGAGGTGATGGGTCAACTCCTTTCTCAGACCGTTCTTCTGCTCTCTCTCACTCTTCAGAGCGTCCAACGCCTCCTCCAACTGGCCCGCCGAAATGTCCTTCAGAAGCAAGGCATCTTCCAGTTGGCTGTTGAGTAGCACCGTCTCCTCCTCCAGAACTTTGATTTCATGTTTTAGACCCTCATATTCCACCTGGAGGTTGAGAAGGTTGATAGAGAGTGTGATGCATGTTTGAGAACGTGTGACTCTCTCACAGATAATCAAACAGGAGGTTCTCTTTTGAGTCCATTATTCTGTTTTGAGACTTTTGGGCTATATCGAAATCATGTGAACTCATATCTGAGGTCATTTACATGTAGAGGTCTTGTTCAAAGTGGTAATGTAAGTCTTGCAGGGACAAAAAAATTCATTGTTTTTCATTTCGGTTCAAAACCAGTATTTTTTTGCTGTGGCCAAAAGTATCGGCAGTGACATAAATGTTGTGTTTGGCAAAGTGTTCTGCTTCAGTTGTTGTGGTGTTGATTCACATTGTTTCTAGATAATTGTGCAGAGTGATCAGATGCATTTTAAATAAATGCAAAAAGCTTCATTGGCCAAAACAATTAACTTTATCACAAAAACCCAAATTTCACAGTTTTTTGGTCCTGGCACAAAATGACCAGCGAACATAATTTCACTAATCATACCGCAGCACCTGTGAAAGTGTGAACGAGCACTAGTCAGGTGACATCACTCGTTCATTCTGATTGGATTATAAGAGCAGACTGATGCTATAAAAGGAGGGAAGAAGTGCTTCCAATCATTGTGTTCTTGTTAGTGACGGTTACCTCTAAAGAAAGACGTGCAGCCATCATCGCTTTGCATCAAAATGGCCTCACATGCAAGGAAATTGCTGCAAAGAATATTGCACCTGAAAGAACCATTTACTGGATCATCAAGAACTTCAAGGAGAGGTTCAACTGCAGTGAAGAAGGCTTCAGGACGTCCCAGAGTGTCCAGAAAGCGCCTGAGGAGTCGTGTCAGCACCAGTGCAGAGCTCAATATTGGCAGCAGGTTGGTGTAAGGGCATCTGCACCCACAGTGAGGTGAAGACTTTTGGGCAATAGCCTGGTGTCAAGAAGGGCAGCAAAGAAGCCACTTCTCTCCAAGAAAAACATCAAGGACAGACTGAAATTCTGCAGAACGTACAAGGATTGGACAGCAGAAGACTGGTGCAAAGTTATTTCACCTTCCCACTGTTTGGGACATCTGGAAAACCGATAGTCCGGAGAAGAAAAGGTGTACACTACCATGAGCCCTGTGCCAACAGTGAAGCATCCTGAGACCATCCATGTGTGGGGTTGCTCTTCATCACAGGGAGTGGGCTCGCTCACAATCCTGCACAAAAACACGGCCATGAATAAAGAATGGTATCAAAACATCCTGCAAGAGCAAATTCTCCCAAAGATCCAGGAGCAATTTGGTGATGAAGAACAAGGGGCAACACTGTAAATATCGACTCTTTGCATATATATAATATTTTTGCCAATAAAAGCCTTTAAAACTCATGAAACGTTATCATTGTTTTCCAGTGTACCATAGAAACATGTGACCAAATAATCTACAACTACTGAAGCAGCAAACTTTGCAAAACACAAAATGTATGTCACTGACAATACGTTTGGCCACGGCTGTATATAAAATATTGACTGTGATAAACCCCATAGGCCTTTGGTTTCATGCAGAACTTATCGCAATGAAATTAACAGGTTATAACTGATACCAGCATTTAAAAATAAAGTTTTCACCCCCGGAACAATTGAAAATCACTCTATTCCAGTTTTCAGTTATATTCTGCAAAAATGTTGTTAGTTTTCAATTTTAGTTTTTATTCCTTGAACCGTTCTTAGTCCCTGAAATCTACAGTGTGTTTGTGGTGCAAGAGTTTAAGATTAAGTGGGCTTCAAAAGGTAAATGCTACTTTCGTGTAGATTATGCCCCCTATAAGTAAAGCTATGATGTTTAAGTTACTACGGTTTAACTGTAGAATATCTGCTGTTTACATACAACCCTGCTTTCACGATGAGACTAAATCCTCGTAAGGGATGACCTGGTTCTGTTTGAGTGTTGACACGAGCTTCTGCAGCGTGATGTTCTCCTCCTCCAGTTCAGTGTAATCCTGCAGCAGTCGCGTCTCTCTGAACTTATACTCTCCGATCTCCTCTCTCATACGAGTCCACTGCAGCTCCAACATCTCATTATTCTGACAGGAAAGAGAAACCACACATGCATTAAACATTTATTAAAGATTTAGTAACACCTGAGATATCTGATCAAGCAGACAGGAAACAGGAAGTCAACACTTTCTTCCTCACTCTTCATGGGAGAAGGCTGAAATAAATATATGTGATATATGTATAATGAACATCTCAGGGTAAAGCATTAATAACTAGTATTTAAAGGAGTACTAACATTGATCTAGAAATTGAGCAAGAATGTTTTTATTAAAAATAATTGTAGAAATTACCAGTGAAAAGTAATTCAGTATTAACGATACGTTTGAACTTATGAATGAATTAGTGAATTAGTCATTCAGCAGCAACTCTTATGCAAAACAACTGAAAGCATTTCAGAGCGAGTCCACTGGGAATGAAGTGTCTTGCACACAGTTGTGTTTGTGTGTGTGTATGTGTATGTGTACAGTGTGTTTGTGTGTGTATACAGTGTGTGTGTGTATACAGTGTGTTTGTATCTGTGTGTGTGTGTATACAGTGTGTTTGTGTGTCTATACAGTGTGTTTGTATCTGTGTGTGTGTATACAGTGTGTTTGTGTGTGTATACAGTGTGTGTGTGTATACAGTGTGTTTGTATCTGTGTGTGTGTATACAGTGTGTTTGTGTGTGCATACAGTGTGTGTGTGTATACAGTGTGTGTGTGTGTGTGTATACAGTGTGTTTGTGTGTGTATACAGTGTGTTTGTATCTGTGTGTGTGTATACAGTGTGTTTGTGTGTGTATACAGTGTGTGTGTGTATACAGTGTGTTTGTATCTGTGTGTGTGTATACAGTGTGTTTGTGTGTGCATACAGTGTGTGTGTGTGTATACAGTGTGTGTGTGTATACAGTGTGTTTGTATCTGTGTGTGTGTATACAGTGTGTTTGTGTGTGCATACAGTGTGTGTGTGTATACAGTGTGTGTGTGTGTGTGTATACAGTGTGTTTGTGTGTGTATACAGTGTGTTTGTATCTGTGTGTGTGTATACAGTGTGTTTGTGTGTGCATACAGTGTGTGTGTGTGTATACAGTGTGTGTGTGTATACAGTGTGTTTGTATCTGTGTGTGTGTATACAGTGTGTTTGTGTGTGTATACAGTGTGTGTGTGTATACAGTGTGTTTGTATCTGTGTGTGTGTATACAGTGTGTTTGTGTGTGTATACAGTGTGTGTGTGTGTATACAGTGTGTGTGTATACAGTGTGTTTGTATCTGTGTGTGTATATACAGTGTGTTTGTGTGTGTATACAGTGTGTTTGTATCTGTGTGTGTGTGTATGCAGTGTGTTTGTGTGTGTATACAGTGTGTGTGTGTGTACAGTGTATACAGTGTGTTTGTGTGTATACAGTGTGTTTGTGTGTGTGTACAGTGTGTTTTTTTTGTGTGTGTGTGTGTGTACAGTGTGTTTGTGTGTGTGTGTGTGTGTGTGTGTGTATACAGTGTGTGTGTGTGTGTGTGTGTGTATTGTGAGTTTTTGTGGGTGTGTGTGTGTATACTGTGTGTGTGTATTTTGAGTGTGTGAGTATACAGTGTGGTTTTTGTGTGTGTGTATTGTGAGTGAGAGTGTGTGTGTGTGTGTGTATATTGTGTGTGTGTGTATTGTGAGTGTGTGTACAGTGTGTGTGTGTGTTTTCAGTGTGTGTGTATGTGAGTGTCTTTGTGCCGACCTCAGGGCATTTCTCTTATGCCAGCTTAGCCGTGGATTTGCCCCGTACAATGGGTGACAGGCGACAGTTTCAGACCTTGACACCACCATCTGCCTCCAGTGATGCTGACACACACACACACACACACACACACACACACACTTTGACCTTTTGACCTCGTCAAAGTTTGTATACAGTGTATAAGTTGACAGTGTGACTCTGAGCTTCAGAAATGTCACACTGACCTCTCGGAGCTCCTGCAGCAGTGTGTTGAGATGTTCGCTCTCTGTTTGAGCGTTTGAGGCCACAGAACTGCTCATCTTCAGCTGCGTTTGCAGCTCCTCCACACGACTCGTGTAATAAGCCTCTTTAGACGCAGACTCCTGCAGCAGCATCTCCTCGTTCGTCTCGCCAACCTCCGCTACCTTCCGCTGGTTGGTGTATGCCTGACCGAACGCCTGAAGACCAAAGACACACAAACAGAGAGAGACAGAACAGTTTGAAGAAACATCGGCAAAAATATATTACACAAGGGTTAATACATCAGACAGACATGTTAAGTGGGTAGTTTTTGATTTTCTGCAAATGGTGTCCTAACACGCTAGTTGATGTAACGCTCTCTCCTATCGTAGAGCCGCGGAGGTTATTTCCATATATATATATATACAGTATAACAGGACAGCACGTGGAAATGAATTCGATTTATTTATGATTTGTACCTGGAGTCTCATAACCTCACGAAGGACGTTAGAATCATCAGAGTTTGATCAAATAGTGTTTATAATCAGTTCTTATAAGATTAGTCAGAATGATTTAAGTATTGAGAATCTTATTAAACTATTAAACGTTTTATTCACTCTGTGCGTCATGTAAAAGATATTCTTACATGCGTTATAATAAGCACACAACATATACATCTATAGTAAACATCAGCTGCTCGTTTATGGCATACACTGTATAATAATCTATATCACCAACAAAACTAATGAATCCATTAACAGTGACAGATTTCCTCTTTCCCTTTGAATCGCTGGACTCTGGAGAACAGACAAAACACAGATGATACACAAGTGTGAATAATACAGCAGCAGAAGCGGGAAGAACTCATTGTGATGTAAATCAAGGGCCAGTATATATCCCAGAATCCCTACTGAAGAGAGAGAGAGAGGTGGAGAGACATAGAAACTGAAGAGAGAGAGAGAGGTGGAGAGACATAGAAACTGAAGAAAGAGAGAGAGGTGGAGAGACATAGAAACTGAAGAGAGAGAGAGAGGTGGAGAGACATAGAAACTGAAGAGAGAGAGAGAGGTGGAGAGACATAGAAACTGAAGAGAGAGAGAGAGAGGTGGAGAGACATAGAGACAGAAGAGAGAGAGAGACTTTTGACTTTTTACGTCTCTTTATTTTCAAAAGAATAAAAATGTATATACATCTTCATATTATATGCTTTCAAAAAAGAAACAATATATGCACATATTTATATACAAAATAAAAAAAGTACAAATAATCATAATAATATTATATATATATATATACAAATACACAAATACACATATACACACACACACACACACACACACACACACATATACATACATACATACATTCTTGATCATTATGACATTATGATCCTTCTTTTAAACATGAATCTTCAAAAAACCATCTGGGTCGATTTCACAAATACATTGATTTACTCCCCATGTATTTATAAAGGTTTCCAGGTCTTCTACTAGATGATAAAAAGCAGATTCCACTTTTAACCTTGCCTTTATTAAACCCTTTAAAATTAACACTACATCAGTTGACCCCTCACCATTAATTCTTTTTTTCCGTGATAGCCAAATTGCCATTTTGGCTTGTCCAAACAAATAGTTAATTAGAACATGAGCCTCTTTTCTACTCCAATTATATTTAGGCCTGTAAATAAAGAACTCAGGTGAAAACACTTCCCCAAAAATCTGACACCAGACCTCTAATTGAAAAAACAAAGGCTGAAGTCTCACACTTTGAACAAATAAATGAAAAACAGTTTCTGGTACTCCACAAAAAGGACACCCCACCCCTACCTGTGGATCAAGGTGTGCTCTGTGTCTGTTTGTAGCTATTATACCATGCACAGTCCTCCACTGAAGATCTCCAGTCCGTTTCTCAATGGGAGGCTTGTACAAGGTCCTCCAGCTACCCTTGGGGGATGTATGTGATCCAAAAAAATCCTGCCATTTCGATTCCTTAAGTCCTTCCAAAGAATGAAGATGTGAAACCTTTACACACATCGCATACAGTGCTTTTTTCCCAGTATCACTAAAATATTCCAGTTGGGGAGTTCTAAAATTAAGCAAAGCCCCCTCTAGTTCTTGAAATGTCCCAACAGCAGGTGCAACTGTAATCTCCGGGAACAAAGAGTTTCTGTCTTCATCAGATGTTTCCAAAGCATTTTTAAAACCTGGGGGTAAAAAAATCCAGAATACTTTTCAACAGTCTCTGTGTAATGCGTACTGATCTAAAACCAAGTTTAGCAGCCAGCGTCTCAGCAGACATCCATCCTTCTGTTGTCATCAAATGTCCAATTTTGGTAACCCCAGCACTTTCCAGAACATTCCTCATAGAAGGTAGCTTTAAAATCTCCAAATCCATTACAGGATTATACAACAAAGGTTCTTCTTTCAACCAAAAGTTTTGAGTGTCATTAAAGTTCCTTGAAATGCAGAAAATCCTCCATGCTTTCATTAAAGAATGATAAAAAGGTGTAAGTCCAGTCAAATCATAACTTTGATTATCCATAAGAAAGAGATGTCGATCTAGTCCCATCCTGCCTGCTCTCTTCAAGAGGGCACAGGCTACCCCTGAGCAGCTTACAGTCTTCCCATAAAGGAGTCTCTTAATTGTCTGTATTCTGAAGGCCATTACTCTGCTTTTAATGTCCACTAATCCTTGACCTCCTTCTTGTCTAGAAAGGTACAAAACTGGTGCGTTTACCCAATGTTGACCAGACCAAAAAAAGTTTATTAAACATTTTTGGATAGCTTTTACCAGCTCTTCAGGAGGTTCCAAAATGGACATCTTGTGCCATAGAGATGAGGCTACAAGGTTGTTGCAGACCAACACCCTTCCCCTGTAGGATAACTGGGGTAGCAGCCAATGCCAGCGAGACAACCGAGCACACACTTTCTCCGCCAGGCCCTCCCAATTCTGTTTTATATACTCTTCCCTTCCTAAAAATACCCCCAAATACTTAAAACCAAGTCTTCCCCACTGCAGATTACTTGGAAGTAGAGGTCTTTTAACATCCAAGCCACACCACAAAGCATCACTTTTGTCCCAGTTCACCTTTGCAGAAGAGGCTTTACCATAATTCTCTAAAATGTTCTTTAACAAATGAACATCTTTATCATTTCTGATCACAACTGTTATATCATCAGCATATGCAGAGATTTTTATATCATTACTTAAATGTATAGAATTAATTTGCATACCCATTAACTCTTTTCTCAATTTACAAAGGAGGGGTTCAATGGCTAAACTATAAAGCTGCCCTGAAATTGGGCAACCTTGTCTTATACCCCTCTGCACCTTAACAGGAACACTAAGACCACCTGACATCTTAATCATACATGTGGCATCGTTATAAAGTGCTTTAATCATTGAGATGAAACTATCTCCAAATCCAAAGGCCTTCAGGGCATTAAAAAGAAAATGATGGTCAACTCTGTCGAACGCTTTTTCTTGATCTAAAGATAAAAATCCCATGTTGATGTTGTTACTCAGGGCAGAATCAATAACATCACGTACCAAGTGCAGATTATCAGAAATGCATCTGTCTTTTATACAGTAAGACTGATCTTTATGTATAATTTCATGTAACACCTTATTTAGTCTGTTGGCAAGACACTTAGATATTATTTTATATTCAGAACATAGAATTGCGACAGGTCTCCAATTTTTCAATAATGTGAGATCTCCGTTCTTGGGCAGTAATGTTAAAATTGCCCGTTGACAGCTCTTAGGAAGAAACCTTACATGAAACACTTCCTCTAGTACTTCAAGAAGATCAGGTCCAACAATAGTCCAAAAATGTTTACAAAATTCGCCAGGAAGTCCATCTATACCAGGGGTACGACCTGAAGACAGTCCCATTACTGCGGCACTCACTTCTTCAAATGTGAGTCCAGACTCTAAAGATTGTTTCTGCTCAGACGATAAACAGGGAAGATTCTGCAACAGTTCGTTTTGACTCTGCACATCAGTGTATTCAACGGCATACAAATGAGAATAAAAATCCACTGCTAATCTACGCATTTCCATAGGATCAGTAATATCATGACCATTGCTGTTTTTCAATCTATACATTTGTTTTTCCTGTACAATTTTGTGCTCCAAGTTAAAAAAATATGAGGTTGGGCCATCCATATCTTTCACTGATAAAAACCTACTCCTCACAAGAGCACCTTTGGCTTTCTCATTTAAAATAGAATTCAGTTTTTTTTTCTTTTCAGACCACTCTTGTAAATTAGCAGAATTATCTCCCATCATGTTCTTTTCAATAACGAGGATTTCTTTCTCAAGCAACTCAAGAGTTCGTTTCAAACACTTGGATGAATGAGAAGTGTACTGTTGACAAAACTCTCTAATGTGCACTTTGCCAATTTCCCACCACTTTTCCAAGTGTCCCAGAAATGTATAAAACTTTCACAAAATGTTTTTCTTGCAGCAACTTTACATTAAAATGCCAATAAACACTTTTATGTCTTGTGGAAACCAAAGTGCAGTCAACAGTAACAAGTTTGTGATCGGAATTGGTGTAAGCACAATCGCTGTATGTACAGCTCTATTTCTCATGTTGTTTGATACCTATATTCTATCCAAACGTGCTGCAGAGATCCTCCCATCATTGACCTTAACCCAAGTATATTGTTTTACTGAGGGATTATTTTCCCTCCACATATCTGAAAAATGTAGAGCTTTAGTTATATTAGATAAAACAGTAGATGATTGAACATGCGGTTCTTCTCTGTTTCTATCAACAGAAAAATCAAGTGTGCAGTTCCAGTCTCCCCCTAGAATGATTAAATCACTGTCCTGCTGTTGGTTTAAAAAATCTCGCAATTTATTGAAAATATCAATCCTATCAGGTCCTGTGTTAGGTGCATAGATATTAACAAACACAAAGACCATTAACCTCAGCTCTAACTGCCAATAATCTCCCTGGCTCAATTTCTTTCTTTGACAGAATTTTTGTCACTGTAGCGTTGCTATGGCAATCACATCATCAATTACTACACCCAGCTTTCTCACGTATCTCTGTATTGATATCGCTTTCACTCACCTCATCTTGCTCGTTTACCTCCTCTGAAGGCCTTTCAGTTTGCTCCGCTGTACTTTGTTTCTGTGTTGTTGTTGTTGTTGTTGTTGTTGTTATAACCTCCGTGGCAGTGATCGTGTTGTTATTATTATCTCCTGCCGGTGTATCATTCTCTGGCTGTTGTTCGTTATCTACTTTTTTGTGTGGACAGGAGAAACGTTTGTGTCCTAAATTCCCACAGTCGAAACACTTTAGATTATCCGTGCTTGCATAAACCATGTACGAGTTTTCTCCGTGAGTGACACGGAAAGAAATCTCTAAAGTGCGCTCGGGTGAAGTCAGAAACATAAACAACTGTCTTCTAAATGAAAGAACATGTTTGAGTGCCGTATTTTTACAACCCAGTGGGATCAATTTAATCGGGCTTGCGATTTTTCCATACCGCGACAATTCTTTTACGATACTGTCATTTGAAACAAAAGGAGGAACATTTGAAATTGTGATTTTCGTTGCAGGAGTCGCTAAGGGAGTCACGGGCACAATCGTTTCTTTCACCCATATGCCACTCTCTGTAAGATGATTAATTAATTGTTCTGTTTTTAAAAACACAACAACTGCTTTATTCATCCGCGAAGCTGAAATGATGTTATCAAACCCAACGGATTCTCCTACTACAACAAGCAAATCTTCGACACTCACGCCGGGCTCTGGCACACACCTACACCCATTTCGAAGCGACAGGTGTGGTGTTCCTTGTACAGTAACAGGATCAGACGCCATACCGGCTTACGACGATTACCGCAACTCTTCCTTACTTTATATTGCTATTAACTAAAGAGGGGAAAAAAGTAAGTATTAGAAAAAACACCACAATTTTCCACACTCATTCCACCGCTTCACTCTCAGATCGACCCACTCCCAGCATGCAACAGAGAGAGAGATAGAGAGAGAGGGAGAGACAGAAGAGAGAGTGAGAGAGGTGGAGAGACATAGAGACAGAAGAGAGAGAGAGAGAGAGAGAGAGGTGGAGAGACATAGAGACAGAAGAGAGAGACTGAAGACTTGTTCTGTATGGTGTGTGTGTGTGTGTGTGTGAGCATGTGTGTGTGTGAGCATGTGTGTGTGTGTGAGCATGTGTGTGTGTGTATGTGTGTGTGTGTGAGCATGTGTGTTTGTGTGTGTGTGTGTGTGTGTGTGTGTGTGTACTGGAGAGGGCAGGTTAACTAACGTGAGGGATGTGTGTCCTCTAAACCCATGGCCTCCATCTGCATCCTCTCCATCTTTTCAGCCAGCTACATCTGAACATAAAAAGACACACAAACAGGCTTCGTGCATCTCTCTCGTCTGCCGCTGTCTCCTCTCCTCAAATACTCCCGCCGCCCCCTCACTGGAACGCGAGACCGGTGTGGCACACAGGTGGACCTCATTCACCGCTTATCATCCCAGCCTCGCTCTGCCCAGATGCCACTCGGCCCAACTTGCTCATCGCCAAACTCAGGTCGGGTAATTCTCCGACCTGTGATATGTCCCCCATCCTCCCCCATTTCTAGGGGAGTGTTGACATGTCAGGATGGTCTCCGACATACATGTGCCTGGGAGTGGGAACAGGATGAGGGAGAGGAGAGGGCACAAGACCCCTCAGCCATCCCTTTAGTCTGCCGGTTGATGCAGCTCCAGCGCCACCGGATCACACACTCCCCCGGCATCACAATCCTCAGTCAGCGGCGAGGAATCATTGACGGCGCATCTGTCCTCCTTTCTGGGTTTCGGCACCAGTGTAACGGGATTTGGGAAAGGAGGAGGCGGAAACCGGATCAACACTCAACAAGACTTTAATTATAACATAATATCAAACTGGAACACAATAACAGACGTCGACCACGAACACACACAGATCTGTGTCTCTCTCTCCCGCTGATTGGGCCGCTCAGCACCAGACGTGCACACTCACAGCCCGACCACACCTCCTCCTCGACACACCTGGATTCATTATGATCCCAAATACAGTACTACTTTACTTGTGCAATCTACTATTGCATTTGTGCATTGTGAGGGCAACGTGGGGATTTACTGAAGAAAAATGCACAAATAACTGCATGTGCAAATATACTGTTCATGCCCTTCAAAATAAAGAACTGTTTTATTTTTATTCAATATGTAAAGCTTCATTCCAGAGAGAGACACGAGAGAGAGATATTACAGCATGTACACAGATCTGCATAAAGCATATGATGAACACTTCATTCATAATGTACATAAACACACTGTATGTGTGCATGAAAAACAGAAGAGAGACAGAGAGAGAGAAGTGATTTATTCCAGACAGTTGACGTCTGTGACAGCAGGAGTCGGTTCTGACCCTCAAATAAATCCTCAATATTACAGTCAAACCTCGTGTCACTCCTCTGAGGGTACTGGAGGTCATTAGCATGAAACCTGTGTGTCACAATAGCACAGATATTGTTTTATATGTGCAGTTAAGATCTAAAGTTTGAGACTTCTCTGGTGGATAATCACACAAAACGTGTTAAACTGGTGCCAGTCATGTTTCTTGTTCACAGGTGTGAGACACTGTAGCGTTGCTATGGCAATCACATCATCAATCATTCCGTACACATGTGATTACTGCCACATTTAATTGTGATTGTCACTCCTGAAACCGACGTTTGCTATATTAAATACTCTTTCTGAAATGATGCTGGACATGATCTTCAGGTTCCTGTGCATGCGGTCATTGAAGCAAAATTCAAATAGTTGCTCTTAATATCATTTGTAATTATAATAACAATAAAAACATATTCATTTGGAATAATGTTAAATTCAATAGTGATCTCAGTCTTCAGAATGCCAAAGTAAAGTTTATATTATATGTATTATAATTAAAATTACGTTATGTCATTTTTATGTGTGCTAAAGTGAAACTTACAGGTTTTATAAATGGATAAAATAAACAGAGGAGAAAGAGAGAATAACTGGCACAACAAATATCTGCATTCTACTAACAAAGGTCTTCAAGACAATAAGGATTATGTAAGCAAAACTGAGTCCAAACATTAATCAAACACAGTATCCTGATATCAGCACAAAACAACAACTTCAGCAGAGTAAGAACTGACCTGATCACACTCTTCTCCAAACACTAATTCACACTTGTGTGTGTGTGTGTGTGTGTGTGTGTGTGTGTGTGTGTGTGTGTGTGTGTGTGTGTGTGTGAGCGTGTATTTATCACTTTGTGGGGACCAAATGTCCCCATAAGGATAGTAAAACCCGAAATGTTTGACCTTGTGGGGACATTTTGTCGGTCCCCATGAGGAAAACAGCTTATAAATCATACTAAATGATGTTTTTTGAAAATGTAAAAATGCAGAAAGTTTTCTGTGAGGGTTAGGTTTAGGGGTAGGGTTAGGTTTAGGGGATAGAATATAAAGTTTGTACAGTATAAAAACCATTATGTCTATGGAAAGTCCCCATAAAACATGGAAACACAACTGTGTGTGTGTGTGTGTGTGTGTGTGTGTGTGTGTGTGTGTGAGAGAGAGAGAGAGTGTGTGTGTGTGTGTGTGTGTGTGTGTGTATGTGTCGAGTGTGAAAGTCAGAGAGAATGAGAGAGAGCTCAAGGATGATTTTCAATAGTAAAGTAGTATATTTTAGACAGTGTTTGACAGTCTTAACCAGTTTACTTTAACCAATGTCTTTGTTTTAATTGGTTATTTTGTTGTGGTATCCTGTACGGCTCTTTGAAGTGATATGGATCCATTGTGCGGTCAAGACCTGGAACTTCATAGATGTACGTTTACTTGAAAAATAATTGCAAACCTGAGAACGTCAGTCAACCAATCAGAATCAAGCATTCAACGCACCTGCGGTGTGTCATTTATTGTATATAGTATAATGTGTAACTGATCCAAAGTGTTCTTTGTAGTAAAAATTAAAATGATGTTTATTGGTGTTAAAGAAATAGTTCACCCAAAACTGTTGTCCCAAACTCTTTATCATTATTATTCCAGTGGAACCCAACAGGAGAGATTTTTAAGAAAAGTGATGCAGCTTTTTATGTGAGACTGAGATTGAGAGCTGTAGCGGAGGGGAAGATGTTCTGTGAATAACATCGTACATTTGGATCTGTTCTCCACACAAAGCTTCATGTGGCTTCAGAGGATGTGTAATACAGCACATACAGACTACTATTGTGATTCTTTAATGGTGTTTTGGTCCTTTTATTGAGCTTGTGAGCCATGATCACAATGAATTGTGCAGAACAGCATCCACTGTATGTAAAAGAGCAGCGATTCTTCAATCATATACAGGTTTGAAACAACATGAAGGTCAGAATGTTAATGTTTGGGTAAACTATCCTCTGAATCTGGAGTGCTGTGCTGATTCGTAAAGCAATAATCATGAAAACACCCGTCAGCATCAGAGACTTCAAAACTGTTCACTCCTGAGGGATCTTCTGTGGCGAGGGGTGAGACTCGGGGGGCGGGGCATAGAGAAACAGGACCTGCAGAGTCACTCAACATCCACTCAAACCTCCGCTGATGAGGGACGGGGTTCTGACCTGTCCCTCTGTCTTTTCATGCTCAGTCTAGGACAGGCAGATTTAGTCCTGAGGGACACAAGAACATTTGAAGCCCTATTTGCGGTTTATCAAAAAAACAAATATATATATAACAGTGCATCGTTTCACAGAGGTCTGTGTTTTATGACATGTTGGTCATAAATAAATGAATTTGTTATATTAAATGAATATCCTAATAAGCGAGTTGCCAGGGTTTATTTTGTGACTGAATATAATTAAATTAAATTAAACAGAATTAAAGTCCTCTTTAGGGCCATTTAATGAACTGCTGGCATTGTTTTCCTGTCGTCATGGAAATTCTAGAATGAATCTAATTCTTAATGTTCTATTTTGCAGGGATATCAATGGACTGTCCGACTGCGGAGAATGAGGAACTCTAGAAGCAATTCTGCACATTCAGAAAATGTGATTTGCAAGTAAATTCGGGAGAGATCTCAGAAGAATTGAGCTGTGAGCACAAAGACAAATGCTGCAGTGTGGCCTTTCACTTCTGTATTCATCAAAATAAAGAAAATTGAGAAATAAGACACAGATGAAGAGAAAAATGGGCAGAGGAAATATCACCGGCAGCACTCGTGTTCTTCACAAGACTCGATTATAAACAGAACAACTGCTTTGGACCGACACAGATATTATCTGAGAGAGAAACAGACGTGTATTATTGATTGTGAAAGAGATTGTCAGACAAATGTGCTTTTAAACTATCTGCACAGGCTAAACCGCTCATTCCCAATGAGTATACACACACACTGCCGGCCAACAGTGTGGAATAAAGGACGGGTTTTGCTCTTATGGAAAGTAATTGGTACTTTAATTCACCAAAGTCCTTTCAACTGATCACAATATAAAGTCAGGACATTAATAACGTGTAAAATGACTATTACAATTAGAAAATAATGTTCAGAACTTCTTAAACTACTTCAAAGAGTTCTCATAAAAAAATCCTCCACATGCAGCAATGACAGCTTTCACCCCACACTTCCTGTAGCACTTGACCTTTCACGCCACACTTCCTGTAGCACTTGAGCTTTCACCCCACACTTCCTGTAGCACTTGAGCTTTCACCCCACACTTCCTGTAGCACATGACCTTTCACCCCACACTTCCTGTAGCACTTGACCTTTCACCCCACACTTCCTGTAGCACTTGAGCTTTCACCCCACACTTCCTGTAGCACTTGAGCTTTCACCCCACACTTCCTGTAGCACTTGACCTTTCACCCCACACTTCCTGTAGCACATGACCTTTCACCCCACACTTCCTGTAGCACATGACCTTTCACCCCACACTTCCTGTAGCACTTGACCTTTTACCCCACACTTCCTGTAGCACGTGACCTTTCACCCCACACTTCCTGTAGCACTTGCCCTTTCACCCCACACTTCCTGTAGCACTTGCCCTTTCACCCCACAATTCCTGTAGCACTTAACATAGATTTGACTGTCTTGTCGGGCACTTCTCACACACCTTACGGTCTAGCTGATCCCACAACATCTCAATAGGGTTACGATCCGTAACACTCTTTTCCAATTATCTGTTGTTCAATGTCTGTGTTTCTTTGCCCACTCAAACCTTTTATTAGTTTTTCTGTTTCAAAAGTGTCTTTTTCTTTGCAGTTCTTCCCATAAGTCCTGCACCCATGAGTCTTCTCTTTACTGTTGTACATGAAACTGGTGTTGAGCGGGTAATAATAATAATAATACATTTTATTTAAAGCGCCTTATCAGGACACCCAAGGACACTGTACAAAACAGATAAAAACCATTAAAACAGTAAACAATAAAATTGGCAAAACAACATTGAGGTGATATGGGTCAGGCGGAATATGATTGTCTAAACAAGTGAGTTTTGAGTTTGGATTTGAAAAGATTAAATGAGTTGATGGTACGAAGATCTGGAGGAGGGAATTCCAAAGATGGGGAGCAGAGCGACTAAACGCCCTGTTCCCCATTGTGACAAGACGAGCAGGGGAACAGAAAGATGGCAGGTGTGAGATGACCGGAGTGAACGAGTAGGGATGTTTAAATGGAGAAGATCTGAGATATATAGAGGAGCCATGTTATGAACTGCTTTGTAAGTAATGAGAAGTATTTTAAAGATGATCCTCTGTTTGACAGGAAGCCAGTGAAGTTGTTGCAAGACGGGAGTGATATGATGAAAAATAGGGGTCTGAGTAATCAGGCGTGCAGCAGAGTTCTGTAGGAGCTGCAGCTTCTGGAGCGACTTATTAGGGAGGCCAAACAGGAGTGAGTTGCAGTAATCTAACCGAGATGTGATAAGACTGTGAACCAGGATGGCGGTGGTTTTGGAGTAAGAGAGGGACGGAGGCGGAAATGTTACGCAGGTGGAAATAGGCTGACCGGGTGATGCTGTTAATGTGAGAGTGGAAGGATAAAGTGCTGTCAAGGACGACACCCAGACTCTTAACCTGAGGGGAGGGAAGGATAGTTGAGTTATCAATGGTAATGGAAACTTTATTAGCTTTAGAGAGGGTATGAGGTGTGCCCACCAGGAGGACTTCGGTTTTTGAACTGTTCAGTTTGAGAAAGTTGGATGAAAACCAAGAGTGAATTTCTTGGAGACAGAGGGTAAGAGAGGTTGGCGGGAGTAAAGAAGATGGTTTAGTAGAGAGGTAGAGCTGGGTGTCGATCCACGTAGCAATGAAATTTAATGTTATGTTTACGGAGGATGTGACCAAGAGGGAGGATGTATATGATAAAAGGAGAGGCCCCAATACAGAGCCTTGGGGCACTCCAGTGGAGACGGGAAGGTAACGGATTTCTGGGTTTTAGTTGTATGAACTGTGTGCGATCAGAGATGTATGAAGTAAACCAGGCTATGGGAGTGTGGGTGATACCAATAGATGATAATCGACTGAGAAGGGTGGGATGAGAAATGGTATCAAAAGCTGCTGTGAGATCCAGAAGAATGAGAATTGAAAGTAACCCAGAATCAGAAGCCATAAGAAGGTCATCTGAAATTTTGATGAGTGCGGTTTCAGTGCTGTGAAGGGACGGAAGCCAGATTGAAACTGCTCATAGATGCTATTCGACATGAGGTGAGTATGTAGTTGAAAAGCAACTGTTTTTTCCAGGATTTTGGATATGAAGGGTAAATTAGATATGGGACGGAGATTGCTAAAATTAGTGGGGTCCAGACCAGGTTTTTTCAGAATGGGTGTGACCGAGGCAATTTTGAGTGAAGGGGGACTGAACCAGAGCTTAGGGAGGAGTGAATAATCTCAGTGATGAGAGGGGCAAGTGAAGAGCAGCAGGATTTAACCAGGCTGGTGGGAAGTGGGTCGAGCTGACATGTGGAGGGTTTAGATTTATGAATAATGTCCGAAATGGCTTGAACAGAGGGAAGGTCGAAACTTGAAAAAGTAGTAGTTGGGAATGGATAAGGGGTGTTAAAGTTGCCTCCAGAAGCAGCAGCTCCAGATGAGGTCAGGTCTTTATGGATGTCTGTAATTTTGGAAACAAAAAAGGACATAAGTTTATTGCAAAAGTCTTGAGATTGCATATGGTAAGGAAGAGAATCAGGAGGTTTTGTAATGGAGGTGAGGAGGGAGAACAGAGTTTTAGAATTATGATGATTAGAGTGGATTAAGTGTGAGTAATAAGCAGATTTAGCTGAAGAGAGAGAATCCTTATACAAATTGACATGTTCCATGTACATATTTTTATGAATGGTGAGTCCAGTTCTGTTAGCAAGACGCTCCAGCTGACGGCCCTGGGATTTCAGAAGGCGTAGGGCGGGAGTGAACCAGGGTGCTGAACGGTTGAAGGAGACTGATCTGAATCTCATAGGAGCATGAGTGTCCAAGAGAGTGTGAAGGTGTTTGTTATAGTGGGAAACTAATTCATCAGGTGAACAGCAGGCAGGTACACTTGGAAAATTATTGATATCAGATGCAAAGGTGACAGTGTTAATGTCCTTGATATTCCTGAAAGAAATGGTGCGAGGAAGAGTCAGTTTAGATAGCGGAAGGGTGATCTTAAAAGTAATAAGCATATGGTCGGAAAAGGCAACAGAGTGAGTTTTACAGGCAGAGGGATGACACCGAACAACAGACTAAATCCAGTATATGCCCCCACAATGAGTTGGAGAGTCGATATATAAATGCAGACCGAGGCTTTCCAGGCAAGATGAAAATTCTCTGGAGAGCGGAGAACTGATATTATCCATATGAATATTAAAATCACCCAGGATGATTAAGTTATGAGATAGAGTTGAAAGATGAGTGAAAAGCTGAGAAAAGTCATTTAGAAAAGCTTTGTTATATTTTGGGGGACGGTAAACAGTGACCACAACTGTGGGCTAGGGTCCGGGCAACAGTGAGGCAGAGTACTCAAACGATGAAAATAGAGGAGAAACAGGAATCGGCAAAACTTTCCAGGTCTCGCGATGAAACAATCGCGAGACCTCCGCCACGTCCAGAAGCACGGGGCTGGCAATTGTAAACAAACCCGGCGGGCAGACGCGTTAAGGGAATAAAATCATTAGTCAGCTGCCAGGTCTCAGTCAAACATAAAAAGTCAAGATTATAGTCCATAATGACATCTCTGATTAGTGGACCCTTGTTGTTGAGAGAGCGAGTGTTCAAGAGACCAAAGTTCACGGTGGCAGAGCTACTTTTATAGGCAGAGTTAGCCACTTTAGGGAGACTAGCCAGACTACTGTGATTAGCACCTCGGCTGGGGTTGCGAGAACGACGGCGTGTGGAAAACCAAGTTGGAATGGAAGAATAAGAATTCTTGTAAAAGCGCTTACCGCGCAGTCCACGATGAATATATCTCCGGTTCGGCTGGAAAAAGATGTCCGATGGAATGGAGCAACCAGATGGGGGCTGGAGGACATCAACATGGCGTCGGAGCTTCAAAAGCTCAGCAACAGAGTACTGGAACAGAGCGTCAACTTGCAGGTGGGCAAGAGACACCAGAAGCCAGCCAAGCACGAGCCAGAAAACCGACCGGCGAATCCACGTCATACTCAGGTAAGCAGATCCTCAGGTAAGCAGCAGCGGTGAAGATGTTAGGACGCAGTCGGGATCACAGAAGAGTGTTAATCCAACAGTTACTGGTCATAAGTAGCAACCAATGTTGTACAGGCGATATAATGATTCAATTTGATCAGATTGAAGCACTATCTGTCTGAAAATTCGCTGGTATTGTCAAAATGTATGCCAAAGTTCTGCCGGTGAGTAGCGGCGACAGTCACGCCAGCGTTCACTCTCCAAAATCAATCACAATCATGGCCATAGGATGCTTAGATGGATGCCATATCTGCTTGTTAAACAGATTTAATTCGTTGAATCCAACGAAGAATCCAACGAAGCCGTCAGCGGAGGACATGTGACATGTCTGATGTACTTATCCTCTTGTTTAGTTCCACATCTTCCACATCTCTTTCTGTCCTTGTTAGAGACAATTGTCTTTGCCTTTGAAGACTGTAGTTACACCTTTAAATTAAATCTGCAGTTTTTTGGCAATTTCAAGCATTGTATCGCTTCATTCCTCAAAACAATGATTGACTGATGAGTTTCTAGAGAAAACGGTTTCTGCCATGTTTGTCCTAATATTGAGCTTAACACATGCCAGTCTATTACATACTGTGCAACTCAAACACAAACACAAAGACAACGTTCAGCTTCATTTAATGAACCAAATATCTTTCAGCTGTGTTTGATATAATGGAAGTGATTTTCTAGTATCAAATGATCAATGTATCATGATTACTCGAGGATGAGGTGTTGGAGTGATGCTGCTGTCTAGATTTGAGCAAAAATGACTTTATTCAGATAGTAATGGAGCTGTTATACCTCATGTCCTGAATATACTTGTGATCAGATTAATGCCACTTCGGTGAATTAAAGTACCAATTTCCTTCCCAAACAGCCAAATTTGTTCATTATTACAAACTTTTGGCCGCCAGTGTATATATATATATATATATATATATATATATATATATATATATATATATGATATTAATAATTTTAATAATATATATAATTTGTATTTTTGGATAAACTATCCTTTTGTCCATTTGGGTTAAAAGAGGCAAGTGATGTCAAACTGACCATAATTTAGTTTTGGAGAGAGGAGTTATACCGAGATTAGCATGACAGAGTTAATTAAACACAAACCCACAGACTGACCTGATCTCGAGGGAGCTGCCATGAAAAAATGTAATTACTGACATAGATGCAATTTCAAGTTATTCCCTGTCGAGGACTACGGCTGCCGTCAATGAACAGATCAAATTCTTTTGACACACTTTCATATTCATTAAAAAGCAAAACAACAAGTCCAACAACAAACAAAACACCACCGTCTTGAACCACTGCAGACGACAGAAAGGATCCCATTACCTCAGTCTAATTTTTCCTCTTTCTCTATCCCTTCTTCTTTATCTCTTCATCATTCCACCTCTCTCTTAAAAAGGAGTTCATTTGCCCCAGATAAGTTACACAACACCAGTGTCCTCTTCTGTCTCCATACTGGACAGTTGCTGGATTGTAGGCAACACAATGGAAAAGCTTGCCTTTCATTTCTTTAAAACGATGTTCTGTTTCAAATACAACTTTGATCTTAATGAGTGTGTCATGAACTGATCAGGATGTTCACAGTGAGATGTTCACAAGATGAAGAGTTCAGAAGACTCCACTGATGATGTAGAGACAGAAGAAACATCCTCAAACTGACCGCAATGACCTGCATCACACAGAGCCGAAAACAGCCGACCATTGATGGCCAACCACCGACTAAAAGCGCTTTACATACCTGAACAGAGGAATCTCCTCAAACACCACCAGTGTGCAGCTGGATGATGGGATGGCAGCCATACTGCACCAGTACACCCACCACACACCAGCTATTGGTGGAGAGAACAGTTATAGAGCCAATTACTGGACGGGGATTATTAGAAGGCCATGACTGAGAAGGACCAATGGGGGGAATTCGGCCAGGACACCAGAGTTACACTCCTACTCTTTACGACAAGTGCCCTGGGATTTTAAATGACCACAGAGAGTCAGGACCTCGGTTTAACGTCTCATCCGAAGTACGGTGCCTTTTTATAGTATAGTGCCCCATCACTGTACCAGGCATTGGGACCCACACAGACCACAAGGTGACCCCCTGCTGGCCTCCCTAACACCTCTTCTAGCAACAACCTTAGTTTCCGCAGGAGGCGTCCCATCCAGATACTGACCAGACTCAACCCTGCTTATCTTCAGTGGGCAACTGGTGTTGAGCTACAGGGTTATAGGTGTTAAATTGGGGCGGTTCGGTCGATTCCAAAAAATATACAAAAATGCTTGTTTGTCAATCCATCCCATGTAATGTATTCTCTGATGCATTTTTTTGTTTGATCCCCTTGAGACACTCCATCTCTATTTAGCTAAATACTTCCAGCTCATTATGCTTCGCTCTAGTCAGTTGCGGACACTGGTAGAAGAGCAGCATGAGACCGCGCGCCTCCCGCATAGATGCGCGTTCCGCTCACAGAACTGCCGCTCACTTGATGTTTTTTGTTTTTGGCATCTGTGATGATGAGGAGGGCGGGACCGGGCCGTGAGTGCACATGGCTAGCCTCCAATCAGGTTAATCAGCCGAGGAGAAGGGAAGGATGCGGCAGTTCAGGAGAGAGAGAGCCACACGCAGCTGCCGTGTGTGTTTATGTTTGTGTCTTTTTAAGTTTTCATTAAACATTATTTTGATGGTTCGTCCGGTTCCTGCCTCCTCCTTACCCACATAACCCTGTTACATTTATCCCGAAACCCAGGAAGGAGTCCTCGCAACTGCCGTCCGCCCAAAGAGGCAGCCGTGGCCTTCTGCTGGGGAACGGAGGAGTCCCTGCCGGCCACCTGGACATGGAGGAACAGCCGCCGTCCACCAGGGGTCGAAGGACTCACTGCTGTCCACCCGGGGAGAAGCACTGTCATCCGCCAGAGGGTGGAGTGGTCGAGGACCAAGCGATGGTGTGTCTGGGAACTGGCAGCTGCCGTGTGTGTATTTGTGTCTTTTAAAGTTTTCATGAAACATTATTTTGACTGTTCAGCCGCTTCCTGCCTCCTCCTTGCCCATTTTAAACCCCGTTACAGCACCATTCTGAGTAAATTCTAGAGACTGTTGTGTGTGAAAATCCCAGAAATACTCAAACCAGCCTGTCTGACACCAACAGCCCAAATGACTGAGATCACACTTTTCCCCATTCTGATGGTTGATGTGAACATTAACTGAAGCTCCTGACCCGTATCTGCATGATTTTATGCACTGCTGCCACACGATTGGCTGATTAGATAATGGCATACATTTACATTTATGCATTTGGCAGACGCTTTTATCCAAAGTGACTTACAGAGCACTTATTACAGGGACAATCCCCCCGGAACAACCTGGAGTTAAGTGTCTTACTCAAGGACACAATGGTGGTGACTGTGAGGATCGAACCAGCAACCTTCTGAGTACCAATGTATTATACAGAGCACTTATTACAGGGACAATCCCCCCGGAGCAACCTGGAGTTAAGTGCCTTACTCAAGGACACAATGGTGGTGACTGTGGGGCTCAAACCAGCAACCTTCTGATTAACAGTTGCGTGAGTATTGAGTATTAGCCCACTACGCCACCATCACTCCAATGATTGTTGGTGTCAGACGGGCTGGTTTGAGTATTTCTGGGATTTTCACACACAACAGTCTCTAGAATTTACTCAGAAAACTAATCCAGTGATGGTCAGTTCTGTGTATGAAACACATCCAGTGATGGTCAGTTCTGTGTATGAAACACATCCAGTGATGGTCAGTTCTGTGTATGAAACACATCCAGTGATGGTCAGTTCTGTGTATGAAACACATCCAGTGATGGTCAGTTCTGTGTATGAAACTCATCCAGTGATGGTCAGTTCTGTGTATGAAACACATCCAGTGATGGTCAGTTCTGTGTATGAAACACATCCAGTGATGATCAGTTCTGTGTATGAAACTCATCCAGTGATGGTCAGTTCTGTGTATGAGACACATCCAGTGATGGTCAGTTCTGTGTATGAGACACATCCAGTGATGGTCAGTTCTGTGTATGAGACACATCCAGTGATGGTCAGTTCTGTGTATGAAACTCATCCAGTGATGGTCAGTTCTGTGTATGAAACACATCCAGTGATGGTCAGTTCTGTGGACGGGAACACAAACACATCCAGTGATGGTCAGTTCTGTGTATGAAACACATCCAGTGATGGTCAGTTCTGTGTATGAAACTCATCCAGTGATGGTCAGTTCTGTGTATGAAACTCATCCAGTGATGGTCAGTTCTGTGTATGAAACACATCCAGTGATGGTCAGTTCTGTGTATGAGACACATCCAGTGATGGTCAGTTCTGTGTATGAAACACATCCAGTGATGGTCAGTTCTGTGTATGAGACACATCCAGTGATGGTCAGTTCTGTGTATGAGACACATCCAGTGATGGTCAGTTCTGTGTATGAGACACATCCAGTGATGGTCAGTTCTGTGTATGAAACACATCCAGTGATGGTCAGTTCTGTGGACGGGAACACAAACACATCCAGTGATGGTCAGTTCTGTGTATGAAACACATCCAGTGATGGTCAGTTCTGTGTATGAAACTCATCCAGTGATGGTCAGTTCTGTGTATGAAACACATCCAGTGATGGTCAGTTCTGTGTATGAGACACATCCAGTGATGGTCAGTTCTGTGTATGAAACACATCCAGTGATGGTCAGTTCTGTGGACGGGAACACAAACACATCCAGTGATGGTCAGTTCTGTGTATGAAACTCATCCAGTGATGGTCAGTTCTGTGTATGAAACTCATCCAGTGATGGTCAGTTCTGTGTATGAAACACATCCAGTGATGGTCAGTTCTGTGTATGAGACACATCCAGTGATGGTCAGTTCTGTGTATGAGACACATCCAGTGATGGTCAGTTCTGTGTATGAAACACATCCAGTGATGGTCAGTTCTGTGGACGGGAACACAAACACATCCAGTGATGGTCAGTTCTGTGTATGAAACACATCCAGTGATGGTCAGTTCTGTGTATGAAACTCATCCAGTGATGGTCAGTTCTGTGTATGGAACACATCCAGTGATGGTCAGTTCTGTGGACGGGAACACAAACACATCCAGTGATGGTCAGTTCTGTGTATGAAACACATCCAGTGATGGTCAGTTCTGTGGACGGGAACACAAACACATCCAGTGATGGTCAGTTCTGTGTATGTAACACATCCAGTGATGGTCAGTTCTGTGTATGAAACTCATCCAGTGATGGTCAGTTCTGTGTATGAAACACATCCAGTGATGGTCAGTTCTGTGTATGAAACTCATCCAGTGATGGTCAGTTCTGTGTATGAAACACATCCAGTGATGGTCAGTTCTGTGTATGAGACACATCCAGTGATGGTCAGTTCTGTGTATGAAACACATCCAGTGATGGTCAGTTCTGTGTATGAAACTCATCCAGTGATGGGTCAGTTCTGTGGACGGGAACACAAACACATCCAGTGATGGTCAGTTCTGTGTATGAAACACATCCAGTGATGGTCAGTTCTGTGTATGAAACTCATCCAGTGATGGTCAGTTCTGTGTATGAAACACATCGAGTGATGGTCAGTTCTGTGTATGAGACACATCCAGTGATGGTCAGTTCTGTGTATGAAACACATCCAGTGATGGTCAGTTCTGTGTATGAGACACATCCAGTGATTGTCAGTTCTGTGTATGAGACACATCCAGTGATGGTCAGTTCTGTGTATGAAACACATCCAGTGATGGTCAGTTCTGTGTATGAAACACATCCAGTGATGGTCAGTTCTGTGGACGGGAACACTTGTGGATGAGAGATCAACAGACAGACTGGTGTGAACTGATAAAGTCATCGGATTTTTATAAAATACACGTGAAATCAGTCTTCATTTTTTTCCATCTACGAAACCAATGTAATTAAGCATTTTCACAATTAAAATGAATAACGACATGCAGAAATAATGATAGACAAATCATTAAAACAGAATCACCTGATTTTAGGGTTCCCCGCCTCCGAAATCCTAATTTAACCCCTAGATAGTGCTGCTGAAACCCTAACCCTAACTGATCTATTCAGACACATTGAGAAGACTAGATTCCCTCAGAGACCAAGTTTACCAAAACACTTCTATAGTGGCACTCCATGGCACAACGAATCGGGTCTACCATACTACCTAAAACATGTTCCATCTCAAAAAGAAGAAAAAGAAAGAAAAGAAAATGGTATTAGCACAGTGATGACATAATCTGCAATTATGATTCATAATTCATGCATTATGTAAAAAGTCACAATAAGAGCATCGCTTGTCAAGACGAGGCAAAGGACATGTATGATCTGCAGTAGACAACATGCATGTGTGTGTGTGCGTGTGTGTGTGTGTGTGTGTGTGTTTACCTCCTGCAGCTGCTCGAGCTCGTGTTTCAGCACATCCTGTTCACTCTCGAGCTCCGCGTACTGATGCTTCAGTGTCTCATTCTCCTCCAGAACCACCAGACCGCATTCCGCCGCACGAATCTTCTCCCGGTTCGCCTCTGCGAGCTCCCGAGTCAACCGCTCCACCTCGGCCCGGTACTGATCCACCGATTGCCCGCATCCTCCGCCGGCTGCCATCGCCTCCGATCCGCGCTCCGGTGTGATGTGAGAGACAGACGGAGGCTGATGGAGGAGATGCAGGTGATGCTGCAGTCTCTCACGATGCGTCTCCTATTCGCTGATGTTTAAATGACTGTAATCGATGTCCTCATAGGATCGTGCTGTCAGTGTGCTAAACGGCACCATTGTCCCATGTTTTCATCTCTGAGATTATTATTCGGAGATCATCATCTCTCCCGCTACAGGAGCGCAAAGTGTGCGCAAGTGACTTGTGACGTCACTCCCTCCGCATCTCATCATTTACAGTCAAATATTATTAGAATACTATTCTGTCACATGTAATTAATTTTAATTACATCTGAATATAAATAACTGCCGAAAAATATTGTCATTTATTTAATTCTGAATGAAGTACGGTCCAAAAAATAGTTATGCGATAGAAATAGAAGTAATAATAATAATAATAATAATAATAATAATAATAATAATAACAACAACAACAGAGTATTGCGTAAAATCGGGGAAACTAAGATTAAAAACATGGCAACATGTATTATAAAGCCTTTATCGCCACCTGCTGGACAAGACTTCAATTACATGATGAAATAAAAGTGCTTGAATTATTTATTCCTGAAGTGGGAATATTCCAGTTCCAATAAAAGTTCATTTCAATAAACAGCATTTGTTGCATAATGTTAATTCCCACAAACAATGTATTTCAATGCGTCCCTCCTTCTCTTAATTTAGTTTTATAAATAAAAAAGCACAAATGTGTGTTCCAGTGAGGCACAATAGGAGTCAATGGGGTCCATTTTTGGAAGGAAGTCATAAATGTGAATCTTATAATATAACAAAAGCACTTACATTAATTCTTCTGTATTATTTGAGCTGTGAAGTTGTTTAGATCAAAGTTTTTACGGTCATTTTAGGGCTTTCAGTGTTTACAGCGATGCGTGGTTTAATGACAGTAAAATCATATTAACACACATATTGTTTATGACTTTTGAAACAGTATTTTAATGTTTACAGATTAAACCCCATTGACTTGCATTGGAAGTGTCTCACTGTCAGTGTTGGGTAAATGACTAAAAAGTTACATTACTAATCCACCACAAATTACTAACTACTTATGTACTTATTTACTTTTAAGTTAATTTCAAAAATTCATGTCACAAACATTTTTTATTTTTTTTCCTGCTTAACAAATTCAAAATAATGTGTATTTTGTGCTTGTTTGTTGTCGCGCACCCTTCGGCTGTCACAGAAATGCAAACAGATGTACATATGTACACATTTAATTGTATTATACATAAATATCATTTTTATAGAAATATCTGTAACCCAAGTAATGTACTTAAAAGTAATTACTTTCATTGAAAGTCAGTAACTGTAATCTGATTACAATAATTTACAATGACATGTATTATACTACATTTTGTTCCTAAAAGTAATTAGATTACAGTAACTAATTACTTTGTAATCCAATAACACCCAACTGCTCACTGTAACCTCAATTATTTTCTTTAATTTGACTAGTTATAAAAGTAACTGTACACTGATGTGACAGGCCGCATCCTGTGTCGTGTCCTTCATGTGAAGACTCTTTAAAGAACTAAAGAGCAGAAAATTATAATCCGGATGTTCCTGCTGTGGCACACCAGCTCAGTTACATCCTGATATAAAGCAGGGGAACATCTGACAAATAAAACTCTAATGGGAACAAATTAATTCTATAAAATATTTTGTGGAAAGAAAATACATGCGCTTAACTTAATATTGTGCATTAAAGTTTCTGTTTGGAAACATGTTGTTCTGTAATATTGTATCATTTGATTATTTTTCATACACTACATGAAGTGCATGAAGTGAACAGCTGCCTCTATATTTTAGGAAGGACGTCCCATGCAGGGGGATCATTATATTGTGGGTCCTTGGCATCAGTAGCTTTGAAATATAAAACTCTTTATAAAGAGATGATAAATGTCTCTGTGAGTGTGTGCCGTGAGATTGCTCCTCCCACAGTCATTAACTGCAGGACACGGTCCACACATGGAGTCACATCAGTGGGATGAGGTGAATGTCACAGGGATCTCGAGGTGAAGGGGTGATTGGATGATTAGGTTTGTCCTCTCACTGTTGAACATGAATCTACAGAATGAGAAGCATGTGATAATAATATTTAGGGACTTTTGGCCTCGATTAGAGGACTTCACAATTCTCTGCAGTACACCATGTGGAACACTAAAGGAATGATATTTCTCACAGTTATTTATGAAAATCCATTTTTGAATGAGTTCATAACATTTACACTGTTATGGGCATGTTGTCATATATACTGTATATGGGGTAAGTTGTCACGATGTGATCCTGCCAATATAAAGCTTAATATAGACTTATCAGCACAATTTATACTGTAGAATAACAAGAAAACAAAAAACGATGCATGAAACAGCACATATGGAAAAGGTCACACATACAAATATTATTGCATTAAATAAAGCATGTGCCATCTTGCCCGATCTCAATCTACCATCATCATACGGGTGATCACCTACCCTGATCAATCTTCATTATATCCTGTAGCTGACCCCAGTGTGCTGTGATTGTCACAATGTGTTTGACCAGAAAACAAGCTTTTGTAATTCATTTGCCGACATATAGAGGTTAATCAGGGGACCGTCATACTGCTAAACTCTTTACTAGGCACTATTAGATGATTTGGATAAAGCATCTGACCAATCCATTCATGTATATAAATGCAAATCTTACTGTGTAGGATTTTAAGTTATTAAGCACACAGAACTACTAAGCAAACCATGACATGTATTCTAACATTTAGAATACATGTAATTGTAGTCTTACCTTGACATATTTATGTTGCTTTTTTAATATATATAAAAGTCTATGAGAGAGAAAAGAGAAGGGGAGAACGAGCGAGATGAAGTGCATTGCACGAGCATTAATACGCATGTAACTCACATGCGTGTGTATGAGTGTGTATCTTTCCTCCAGCAGCAGCATGTGTCGGTCAGCTGCCTGTTAGTGCTGCTGAAATTGAGTTCACATGAGCAGCTGATGGATCACATCGCATTCACAATCAACAGTAACGGCCCAAACCCGTCTCGTGACTCTGCCCCTCTTACATGTCCTTTCTTTTTCACACTGTCCTGAACTAATTCTTTCTCTCTCTCTCTCTCTCTGTGTCTGTCTATCTGTCTGTCTCTCTCCCTCTGTGTCTGTTTGTGTGTCTGTCTCTCTCTCTCTGTCTGTGTGTGTCTGTCTGTCTGTCTGTCTCTCTCCCTCTGTGTGTTTCTCTCTCTCTCTCCCTCTGTCTGTCTGTCTCTCTCTCTCTCTCTCTCTGTGTCTGTCTATCTGTCTGTCTCTCTCCCTCTGTGTCTGTTTGTGTGTCTGTCTCTCTCTCTCTCTCTCCCTCTGTGTGTTTCTCTCACTCTCTCTCTCTGTTTGTGTGTCTCTCTCCCTCTCTCTCTCTTTAAAATTGTCATTGAGGATTGTACATATTCTCGAGTCCAGCACGCACGCACACACACACACACACACACACACGCACAGCACACGCACACGCACACACACACACACACACACACACACACACACGTACACACACACATACACACACACGCGCATACGCACATGCAGTCATGGCTCCAGAGAAGACGGGTAACGGTCTGGACAACTACGCATTTACTGTGAGTAAATTACTCAGTTTTAATGACGAGTCTTACAGCAAGTCTAAAGATTTCTCATGGGAACATGGATTATATGATTATGGGAGTATAACAGGTCTTGTTTTTATGATGTAAAGCTTCCACATTGTTATGTCAATCTGAGGTTATAAGATCCATATAAGACAGCTATAAAAATGTCTCTTTATTGACAAATGTACTACAGGAACATTCAAATCTATAATTATAGATGTTTACATTGTGCAGACCTTCCTGTTATCTCAGACTGGTCATAAGATCTGTACAAATCTATTGTGTGTGTGTTTATCTCTAAGTGCCATAACATTAATATAACAGCGTATCATGCAACTCTAAGTTTCTCTTTTATATAATATTGGTCGCTATAACAGACTTTCTAACACCTTCAATTGTTTTACATCAATACACATTTGATGGTGAATCTTTAGCATTTAGCAGGAATTTTAATCCAATACAACTTGCTATAGAAATCTTAGAGACGTCTCCCTGAGGTTATTGCTCTTTTTCCTTCAGAATCAGTTGAATGAAGAGGAAATTCAATATTTATATGTGCCATGTGAAATGAATTAAATCATGAAAGGTTGTCGATTGAGATATTACTGTAAGTTATTAGGTAATTGTATCTCTCTCCTCGGCTGATTAGCACGACCTCCTCCTTGTCACAGTAATTCATTTATCTTTCCTTTGACTTCAGGGTGATGGTATGGACCGCTTCTGTGAATTGCCAGAGAATAAAAAGGGAAACCATGATTTTTCAGAGGGAGACGGTGACAAACTTGCATATTGTGTCACAGATATTCCACCATGGTACCTTTGCATCATTTTGGGGATTCAAGTGAGTACTGTGTGCAAAACTTCCCATGAAACATGATTGACATGACAAATGGATTATTGATCACTGTATTTACCAGCACCGTTAAATAAACTTGACCAGTTGCGTTATACACAGACTGTGTTCATGCACATGATCATGCCTCTTCTCTTCTCTTCTCTTCTCTTCTCTTCTCTTCTCTTCTCTTCTCTTCTCTTCTCTTCTCTTCTCTTCGACAGCACTGTCTCACAGCATTTGGTGGCATTATCGCCATTCCCCTGATCCTGTCTCAGGGTTTGTGTCTACAGCACGATGGACTCACTCAAAGTCACCTCATCAGCACCATTTTCTTCGTGTCAGGGTTGTGCACTTTACTGCAGGTCACGTTTGGTGTGAGGTACGCTTCCTTACATAATCAATCTGGGGAAAAACAGTGTTATTCACAGGGAACAGATTTTGACGTCAAAACACCGAAACCATGACAAAAATCCAAGGCCAAGGTCGATACTCAGAGGGGGAGGTTATGTAATCATGTGTGGAGAGTCATTGTGATGATGTGTCTGTTAAACTAGTGCAAATGTGTAAAGAATCTGATCATTGGGCCCTGGGTATCTCAGTGAGTATTGATGGTGACTATCACACCTGGAGTCGTGAGTTTGAATCCAGGGCGTGCTGAGTGACTCCACTCAGGTCTCCTTAGCAACCGAATTCTCCTGGTTGCTAGGGAGGGTAGAGTCACATGGGGTATGTGGTGGCTCAGCGGTTCAGGCTCTGGGTCACTGACTGAAAGGTCGGGGGTTCAAGCCCCAGCACCGCCAATATACCACTGTTGGGCCCTTGAGCAAGGCCCTTGACCCTATCTACTCCAGGGGTGCTGTTTCATGGCTGACCCCCAGCTTAGTTGGGATTTGTGAAAAACAACTGCATTTCAATGGCTCGGCACAATGACAATAAAGTTGAATCTTAATCTTAATTAGTGGTTCTCGCTCTCAATGTTAAGTTGTGTGTGGATTGTGGTGAGTATACGAGCCTCCACATGCTGTGAGTATCCGCGGTGTTGTATACAACGAGTCATGTGATAAAATGCGTGGATTGTTTTCTCAACTGTGTTTTACACGGATTATTGCATCAATCTCAAACATCGGTTTATTACAAACCACATGGATCTCAAACTTTCGCCACTAAAAAACAAACAACAACAAACAAGTGCGGTAAGTCATGGCATACACTCATGTTATTTCTTCCTGTATTGCATGTCACATGTTTACAATAGCCTCCTCCATCAGCAGTGAGGGATTCACATGTGATAAATGTAAGGAATTAGTCAGCCTGACGAGTTAGAGATGCGTATCCAAATGCTAGTGGAGGTCAGTGAGAAAAAGAAGCTGGTAGATACTGTTTCAGGTGTGAGTAGTACAGAGAGCAACATACACACTCTGGTTCTGGCTGTAGAGCCCCCGCAGCAGGGCATTTGTGTGACGTCTCGGAGGCATACTCACTCAGCAAAGCGACACCACTCTCCCATTCCTGTTAGGGTTTCCAATCAATTCTCTCCAATCTGTGATGCACCCACTGAGAAACATGTTCAAAGAGCCCTTGTTATTGGCGATTCTATTGTAAGAAATAGAGACTCCAGCCACTATTGTTAAATGCATTTCGGGTGCCAGAGCTTCTGACATCAAATCAAATTTACAAGTGCTGGCTAATACTAAACGTAGATTTTCTAAAATTTTTATTCATGTGGGCACTAACAATGTCCGGCATCACCAGTCAGAGATCACAAAAAAAGAGGTGTGTGAATTTGCAAATTGAAGTCAGACACTGTAATATGCTCTGGTCCCCTCCCTGCTCATCGTGGTGATGAGGTTTATAGTAGATTAGTGTCACTGAATGGCTGGATGTCTACAGAATAAAATAGGATTTATAGACAATTGGAAGAGTTTTTGAAAAAAAAGAGTTTGTTGTTGTATGTTAATTAAGTCCTAGTTGGAATGCAATATCCTCACAGAAACTGATATATGATGTAACAGTGTTCCAGCTCTACTTCATTGGGCCATCTCTTTACATTCCTTACTACAGGCTTTGCAGATTTTAGTTTCTGTCTCCAGGTTGGAAGAAAATGAACCAGACAATGATCAGAGAGTCGCAAAGCTGCTCTAGGGACAGAGCGATATGCATCCTTTATTGCAATGATCCAGTATATTTCTGTCTCTGGTTGGGCATGTAACTGGAGTGGTGGTGGCATAGTGGCTAAAGCACAGGGCTGTTAATCAGAAGGTCGTTGTTTCGAACCCCACGGCCACCACCATTGTGACCTAGAGTAAGACACTTAACTCCAGGTTGCTCCAGGGGGATTGTCCCTGTAATAATTGCACTGTAAGTCGCTTTGGATAAAAGTGTCTGCCAAATGCATAAATGTAAATGTAAATGTAAATGTAATGTGCTGTGTAATGTGCTTGAGCAGACCATCTGGGGGGGTGCGTGCCCTTCCGGCCCCGCCTACTGGCAGGTCTTCCCCACCTTATCGGACCTGGGAGGGAGACAAGGGAGAGAGGGAATGGCCAACATGGAGAGAGAGGAGAAAAAAACATACGCACCGGTTCTCTGATACGCCATAGCCTGGTCCTCGGTGGATTGGAGGCAGTTCTCCGGCCCCTTGTGGACAGAATGCCCCGCCAGGTTTTGGTGGATGGTAGGGATCTCCTCCGCCCCTGGCAGCGTTTCTACCGCTCCAGGTGGTCGGCAGTGAGACCCTCCCCGCCTGTGGACGACGGTCTTCTCTTTGATCCTGCCATGTTTTAGCGGCCAGTAGGGGTCTCCTCTGCCCCTGGCAGTGGCCCGACTCGCGGTCTGCAGTTGTTCCTCCACTTTCAGGCGGCTCAGATCCCCGGTGGATGGCTGCAACTGCTCCTTTGGTGTGGGTGGTAGTGGCGAGGACTCTACTATGGCACATCCCTCCTCCTTCCCGGATTTCGGCACCAATGTAACAGGGTAAAAGGGAAAGGAGGAGGCGAGAAATGGCTTGACAATATAAATAATGTTTAATGATAAATTAAAACATAAGGACAAAGCATAAACACAAATGCATTCAGGTCAGATGCCTGTAGATCTCTCTCTGCCAAACTGCCACCTCCGGCTGCCTTTATCCCTCTCATCGGCTTGATTAGCCTGATTAGGGGCCAAGTTTGCGTCATCACATACTTGGATTTTACACATAAAAAGGACGCTCTTAAGAAAATTTTAAAACAATTTACGCATCAACTTTTTCTCTTTTTTGTTTGATTTCTTTTTTTTTAACCAGGTCTTCATGTTATTCTCCTTTAATCAAAAATAGTTGATTATGTGCAAGAGTGAAGCATATCACAGGAAAACTATCCAAACGTTCAATACAAGAGTTCATTGACCTAGAAATGTATGAATAATGTGGCAATGTTTTCAGCATATCTGGATGTTTTAGTCTGAAACCCAGTTGTGTTCTTCTGCTGGTTGACCTGAATAACTGGCAAAAGACGTCCTGCTTTACTAACAGATCTAATGAATCTTAAAGAAATATTCCAGGTTCAATACAAGTGAAGCTCATTCGGCAGCATTTGTGGCATAATGTTGATTACAACAAACATTGATTTCGACTCATTCCTCCTTTTCTTTAAAAAAAGCACAAATGTGTGTTCCAGTGAGACACTTACAATGGAAGTCAATGGGGCATTTTTGGAGGGTTTAAAGGCAGAAATGTGACGCTTATAATTTTATAAAAAGCACACACTAATTTTTATTGTTAAAACATTATTGAACTGTATTATTTGAACTGTAAAGCTGTTTAAATCATTATTTATTTCAATAATTTTATAGATTCAGGGTTAGGTGTTACATCGTCATGGCAACACAATTGTAAAATTGGATATAACTTCACACAGATGTGGTTATTAAGTGATATAATGACAGTAAAATCATGTTAACACACATATTGTTTATATCTTGTGTCTATACTTTTGAAACAGTATTTGAATGTTTACAGATTAAACCCCATTGACTTGCACTGGAAGTGTCTCACTGGAACACACATTTGTGCTTTTATTAAAGATAACGAGGAACAAGTCGAAATAATTTTTGGGCTAATCAGCATTATGCAACAGATGCTGTTGATTGTGTTTATCTTGTATTGAACCTGGAATAACCCTTTAACAGCATTGGAGATCACTCTGTTAATCAAACGTGATGAATCTAAATTCGACTCTCACTGATGTACAGCAGAAGTTTGTGGCGCTTTGGTCAGATTGATTCCTGCAGAAACTGAAAACCTTAATAGGATTAGGTTGTAATTTTCCATCTGATTAGAATGAAGTTCAGACTTTTAATCCACATTCCTCAGGCATCACAGCTCTTTGTTTAACTTGCACAAGAAAATATTAATACCTCTTAATCCTGTTGGAAATGCATTGTGTAAGTGACCTACAGAACTGTGTTGATGGCAGATTGAAATGTGCTGACTTCACAAAAGAGCCATAAAACAGCTCCAGATCTGAATCCTGATTGGGCAGTAAAGGCATTATAAACAAGATTTCAATCAAGCCACATCACTGTAAATCTTCTCTGTTAATTATCTACAACAGATTGTTTGAGGTACTTGCTACGGGATGGGTTAGTTAAAGATATGGAGGGTTAAGTCACTCCAACCTGGTCTCATTACAAGTCCTAAAAATAGTACAAGGTGGCAAAATATTAATCGTGCAATAAAACGTGAGAAAGAGAAAATAAACGAACCAATGAACTACGTTTATAAGATTTTTCCTACGTGTTACCCCTAACCCTAAATTTAACCATGATTTTAAGTAAGCATCTAACTTTTGTGTACAATGTGTCATGGCTGGCCTGTAAACCACCACAATAAGGGAGATTCCACATTGGGTAACTGCACAAACGTATAATTTATTAAAAAGAAAATGAGTAATTACGTCAAATGAATTGTAACATGTCTGAATCGGGGAGAAAAGGTGAATCAGCACAGGTGAATCAGAACTAATAAATGGAGCCTTCTCGAAAAATGTTACCATAAATGAATGAATGTTACATTTATGTAGTGTTTTATGACACTCAAAGCGCTTTACATACATGAACAGAGGAATCTCCTCAAACACCACCAGTGTGCAGCATCCACCTGGATTATGGGATGGCAGCCATACTGCACCAGTACTCCCACCACACACCAGCTATTGGTGGAGAGAACAGTTATAGAGCCAATTAATGGACGGGGATTATTAGAAGGCCATGATTGAGAAGGGCCAATGGGGGGAATTCGGACAGGACACCAGAGTTACACACCTACTCTTTACGAGAAGTGCCCTGGGATTTTAAATGACCACAGAGAGTCAGGTCCTCGGTTTAACCTCTCATCTTAAGGATGGAAACCATGTTACTTTGAGATAAAGTTTGAGAGTTAATGCCAGAGTTTATATTAAGTCACATGTCCTCAGAACTTAAAGTAACTCCCTTTTAAACACCAACATTTGACCAACTCACTCATTGCTCCTCTCCCCAACCTCTTAAATGTTCCTATCTTCAAGGATACAAAAAACATTTTAGGGAGTTGGATACAAGGCTAGCTAAAATTTGATGCCTGTATTGTATCCATTTGAAATGCTGTTTTTTGATTGGTTGATCTAGTACAATCAAAACTTTCGTTACTGTCTCCTCAAGAAGAATCACTTCTGTTCTCTTTGGATAAAAGCATCTGCTAAATAAATAAATGTCTAAAAGTTGTACGATATGTTATGATTTTCCCCATCTCATATAATGATTATGAATGTTCATGAAACTATGTTGTTTTAAACAGACTGTAACTATTTCCAACATAATAGTTTGAATCTTCAGTAAATAGTTTGAATGATGGAACTGAAAACATCTGAGATCTATTAAATGCAGAAGTCATGTTTTTAATGCATCTCTGTGAGTGCAGACTGTTGGTCACAAGGTTCTTGTCTTTTTTACTGTAGGTTACCCATTCTCCAGGGTGGCACGTTTACTCTTCTAGTACCCACCATGGCTTTTCTGTCAATGCCTGAATGGAGCTGTCCGGCCTGGACACAGAATGCCAGTATGGTGAACACAACCTCACCAGAGTTCATCCACATTTGGCAGAGCCGCATGCAGGTGGTGAGTGTCACTGTATTGTCGTGATGTTGGGAGGACAGTGCGGTGTATGTATATTTGGATGGACAGATAGATGTAAAGATGCTGTTGAACTAGAAGTTTCCCAGATGATCTTATCCGTCTTAACAATCACAAAGTCTTGATTCTGTTGTTATCTCTGCACAGCTTCAAGGGTCCATCATGGTGGGCTCCCTGTTTCAAGTGCTGGTGGGATTCTCGGGTCTCATTGGCCTCTTCATGCGTTTCATTGGCCCTTTGACCATTGCACCAACCATTTCACTCATTGGCCTGTCGCTGTTTGACTCCGCTGGCAAGAACGCAGGAGACCACTGGGGTATCTCTGCCATGTGGGTGCTCCTCACAACAGTACTGACACAACTAACTGGCATAGCACATGCCCATATATTCATACTTAAAATTAATGTTAAAATTCTGTCAACATTTATTCACACCTATGTTGTTCCAAACCCATATTACTTTCTTTCTGCAATAGAACACAGAAAGAGACGTGAGGCAGTATTTACTACTGTGATAAGACCTTTGGGCATGACTTCGACCAAGTGAGAGTGATGATGTTCAACACCTTCTGCCAGATATTATCAATACCTGAATTTTTAGATTATCAAGGATCGGTTGTATTGAGTAATACTTAGACAAAGAAGTATATGACACAGTTGTTAGTACCAAAAAGCCATCAGGATATGTTATACCAGACGGCACATTATAATCCGATAGCGGGACATCGGATCTAATGGCCCGTATCTATTGGCCGGAAATTCGCAGGTAGTGTTACGGAGGCACTCTTCAGAATGATCTCCAGAGTGGGGATCTCCTCACTGATCAGGGCACTACGTTGCCACGCACACTATGCAAACTACACAAATTATTGGGGATTAAATCAATACATACCAGCATTTACCACCCTCAAACGGACAGCTTGGTCAAATTATTTTATCAGACCCTAAAGTATATGAATCGTAAGTTTGTGCACGAAAACGCTCAAAATTAAAAACAAGTGGCTCCAGCCCCTATTATCTGCAGTGCAAGAGGTCCCACAAGCCTCCACGGGGTTCTCATTTGAATTATTGTATGAGCATCGACCGCACAGTATGCTCGACGTCCTATGGGAAAATTGGGAGGCGGAAACTTCAAACAGCAAAAATGAAATTCAATACTTTCTTGACCTGCAAAACGCCACACACTGGGGAAATGAACACAGTCAAGTCAAGTCAAGTCAAGTGGTTTTTATTGTTGTTTCAACCATATACAGTTAGTACAGTACACAGCAAAACGAGACAACGTTCCTCCAGGACCATGGTGCTACATAAAAACAACACAGGACCAACACAGGACCACATGAGACAACACAACGAAATAAAATACCTATATAAAAAAACCTACATATACCTATATAAAGTGCACGTGCAAACATGTGCAAAAAGTACAGGACAGTGCAACAAATTACTGACAATGAACAGGACAATAGACAGTGCAGCGCCGACCAGTACTCAGTAGTGCAAAAAGATGACAGTTTCTAAAATGTAAACATAACATACTATGAGATAATGTTCTATGCACATAGCAGTTATTGAGGTAGCAGACAGTTATAAAGTGACAGTAATTAAAGTGCAACTCAGGACACGTGTGTGTCAAACCAGTCTCTGAGTATTGAGGAGTCTGATGGCTTGGGGAAGAAGCTGTTACACAGTCTGGCCGTGAGGGCCCGAATGCTTCGGTACCTCTTGCCAGACGGGAGGAGGGTAAAGAGTTTGTGTGAGGGGTGTGTGGGGTCGTCCACAATGCTGGTTGCTTTGCGGATACAGTGTTTTTTGTAAATGTCTTTTATGGAGGGAAGAGAGACCCCAATGATCTTCTCAGCTGTCCTCACTATCCTCTGCATGGCTTTGCGGTCCGAAACGGTGCAAGTCCCAAACCAGGCAGTGATGCAGCTGCTCAGGATGCTCTCAATAGTCCCTCTATAGAATGTAGTGAGGATGGGGGTTGGGAGATGTGCTTTCCTCAGCCTTCGAAGAAAGTAGAGACGCTGCTGGGCTTTCTTGGTGATAGAGCTGGTGTTGAGGGACCAGGTGAGGTTCTCCGCCAAGTGAACACCAAGGAATTTGGTGCTTTTGACGATCTCCACAGAGGAGCCGTCGATGTTCATTGGAGTGTGTTCACCTTGTGCTCTCCTAAAGTCAACAACCATCTCTTTTGTTTTGTCGACATTCAGGGACAGGTTGTTGGCTCTATACCAGTTCGTCAGCCGCTGCACCTCCTCTCTGTATGCTGACTCGTCGTTCTTGCTGATGAGACCCACCACGGTCGTGTCATCGGCGAACTTAATGATGTGATTCGAGCTGTGCATTGCTGCACAGTCGTGAGTGAGCAGAGTGAACAGCAGTGGACTGAGCACACAGCCCTGGGGGGCCCCAGTGCTCAGTGTGGTGGTGGTGGAGATGCTGTTCCCGATCCGGACTGACTGAGGTCTCCCAGTCAGGAAGTCCAGCATCCAGTTGCAGAGGGAGGTGTCCAGGCCCAGCAGGTTCAGCTTTCCAATCAGGTGCTGGGGAATGATTGTGTTGAATGCTGAGCTGAAATCTATGAACAGCATTCGAACGTATGAGTCCTTATTGTCTAGGTGGGTGAGGGCCAGATGGAGGGTTGTGGTGATGGCATCGTCCGTTGAACAGTTTGAACGATACGCAAACTGCAGTGGGTCTAGTGATGGGGGCAGCTGGGTCTTAATCTGCCTCATGACGAGCCTCTCGAAGCACTTCATGATGATGGGTGAGCACTCTGCCAGGAATGTTGTCTGGTCCAGCAGCCTTCCGTGGGTTGACTCTACGTAGAGTTTTCCTCACATCTGCCGTGGTAAGACAGAGCACCTGGTCGTTGGGAGGAGGGGTGGAATTCCTCGCCATCACGTCGTTCTGCACTTCAAACCGAGCGTAGAAGTTGTTCAGCGCATCTGGAAGGGAGGCATCTTTGTCACAGGCAACTGATGTTGTCCTGTAGTTGGTGATGGCCTGGATGCCCTGCCACATGCGCCGCGTGTCACCGCTGTCCTGGAAGTGACTGTGGATTCTCTGGGCGTGTGCGTGCTTTGCCTCTCTGATTGCCCGTGACAGATTGCCCTAGCTGATCTTAGGGCTGCCTTATCGCCTGCTCTGAAGGTGGAGTCTCGGGACCTCAGCAGCGTGCGCACCTCCGCAGTCATCCACGGCTTCTGGTTGGAGCGTGTGGTGATGGTCTTGGAGAAAGTGACATCATCAATGCACTTGCTGATGTAGCTGGTCACTGATGCTGTGTATTCCTCCAAGTTGGTAGAATCGCCATATGTTGCAGCCTCCCTGAACATGTGCCAGTCAGTACACTCAAAACAGTCCTGAAGAGCAGAGATGGCTCCTGCTGGCCAGGTTTTCACCTGCTTCTGAAGCGGTTTTGTGCATCTGACGAGCGGTCTGTATGCTGGAATTAACATAACAGAGATGTGGTCTGAGTAGCCGAGGTGGGGCGGGGCTCCGCCGTGCAGCGCCTGGTATGTTTGTGTAAACAAATCAAGCGCGTTCGCCCCTCTCGTTGCGAAGTCCACATACTGATGGAATTTAGGGAGCACTGTCTTGAGATTTGCATGGTTGAAATCTCCGGCGACAATAAACAGTCCGTCGGGGTGAGCGTTCTGCAGTTCGCTCATAGCCCCATACAGTTCACAGAGCGCTTCCTTAGCGTTAGCGCTGGGGGGAATGTAAACTCCGGTTATGCAAACAGTGGTGAATTCCCGTGGTAGATAAAAAGGTCTGCATCTAACAGTCACAAGCTCCAACAGTGATGAACAGTAACTAGAGACTAGCATAGAGTTCTTGCACCATTCCGTGTTGATGTAAACACACAAGCCACCACCGCGAGTCTTACCGCAGAGAGCTGTATTTCTGTCAGCACGAAACGAGGCGAGCCCGTCTAGCTGAATGGCGGCATCCGGAACTCTGTCGCTGAGCCACGTGTCCGTGAAAACAAAGACGCAGCAGTCTCTAAACTCACGCTGCGTAGCCTGCTGGAGTCGGATATAGTCCAGTTTATTGTCCAGGGAGCAAACATTTGAGAGCAGGATAGACGGGAGAGCCAGCCGGCTAGGGTTTGTTTTAGCCTAGCATGGACCCCGCCCTCTTTCCGCGCTTCCGCTTTCGCACACCGCTTACGACGTCCTCTCCCCGGCCACCGGCATCAGGCGACGCCGAGGGCTGGAGGCCTGGTCTCCGCAGCAAGACGAGTACGCGTAGCGCCTCCTGCAGGTCATCATGCAGCTTGGTTTTTGCATGAGTCTTATATTTCAGTAGTGTCTGGCGATGGTAGACACGAACACCGGTTGCTCCGATGTCCATGTGTTGCAAAAGTCGGGCTTTTTTAACAAAAATAGCACCATTGTGGATCCGGAGTGGCCGCTGCGTGCTACCGCGCCGCCATCCAGCAATGTTGTTTCCATCCAGGAAAATGTACTCCAGGTTCAAGAATGTCAAAGCCGGGGTACTTGACTATGAGAATTTACATCTGGAGATAAAGTCCTTGTATTGCTCCCCACATCGATCTCTAAATTACTCGCCATTGTGGCAAGGACCTTTTGAGGTCACGTGGTGATTTGGGGAAATCGATTATGAGGTGAAACGAATGGATAGAGTTGGAGCTCGTCAGATTTACCACCTCAACCTCCTAAAACCATGGAGAGAGGCAGTTCCCGTAACTTTGGCAATGGTGGATCCAGAGAGGGAGGAGCTCGGGCCGGAGGTGAACTTAAAAGTCACCGATCGTGTCACCCCGGTCACTTGTGGAGACCACTTCTCACCATCCCAAGTCACGGAGGTTGCAGGTCGCAAGGAAAGTTTTCCGACATGTTCTTGCCTCTCCCAAATCTCATTGAGTATCAAAACCCCCAAAATGACCCCAGGGGTAGTGGTACACAATCGCCCCTGCTGATTACCCGAGCACAAAAAAGAAGTGGTTCGGGAAGAATTAAAGGCCATACTGGATATGTGATGGGCCGGATGGGCCTCTGCCTTTGTCGGGAGATGGGGGTATGTGGGGATGGGGGCTAGACCCCGAAGCCGCCACCAGGCGCCGCCATTTGCGCCATTTAGAATTTCAGCCGCCGCCAGCCAATAATTTCGTAAGCCAAATTGAACCGCCATCTGATAAAGTTTGGCTGAGCCGGCTAGAATTATTTGCCTCAAATATTAATTCTATCACATAGAGACATAAACACACGAAATATATAAACAATACACAAGATCTATTTTCCCACTGGATTCATAACAGCACAGTCTTGTGCTCGTTGCTACGATACACAGACTCACAGTGAATTGACGACCAATTAAAATTGCTCATTTTCCGTACAGAAGAAGCGATGCATGTTGCACTGAGGTGAAATGGCGGAAAGAAGCAAGCAAGGTAATTTTGATCTCACTTCTCACATACTTTCCTAATTCCTACTTACTTTTTTTTTTTAACTTAGGCCTACCCAGACTTTTGTTAAATCTTCAGGGCACGGTTGCACAAACACCTGAATCAAAGATTGATGTTATGAACCAAATATTCTGGAACGGAGAGATTTATAGCACTGAACGTGATATTACTGCAGTAACAAACTACCGTTTCCACATTGCTAATTCACGACGCATGCTTCAGTGTACATTGAAGTGAAATGTGCAAAACTTTGTCCAAAATAATACTGATAACAGTGTGTGTTTATATTAAGGTGTTAGGGGTATAACAGTCATGACCCAGACCAGATATGGAGAAAGAAGACCAGGAGTCGAGAAGTTCAATTAAAGAATAAAAAATTTACTGAAGTATAGTCGGCAAAGTCTCACGAGGAGATCGAAAGCCAACTCGTACCTTACACAAAATCTTACATCAATTATACCATTTGCAAGGACGTACATTCCATTATTTTACTCCTGATTGGCTAAAAGTCCATAAAGTCACAACATATAGACAGCTATGCGGCCTATCAACATTAATCAGCGCACTTGTCGTCCGAGCCCGAGATTTACATCTGAAGTGACCTCGCAGATGGTCACGGGGTGTCTTCGAGTCGGCCTGGTGTGCATCCCTGGGTTCAAAACCTGGGTAGAAGGTCAAACGCACACACAAAACACTGACGAACGACAGTTCTTCTCTGGGCACAAGAGAGCCAGAGCACACATTATCAGGCCATTTAAACCAAAACAGAGAGATAAAATATTCACTCCTCGGGCAGAGGAGAGGGGTAGAAATAACATACATTTCTTCCCTAAAGAAATAATAAGAGAAAATCACACTTCTACTATTCAGGTATTATTACATAGGACTTTAAACCATATAATTAGTCATGGAAAGGTAACAATCAAACACAGAATACATCTGGAACCTATGTTTAACGCATTCTCCCTGCCCCCTCCCTTGAGAGGCTGGAGAGCATCACAGATAAGCTTATCCCCAAAAGACCTTCAGCCTACGTGCAGGACAGAGAGAAAGACTCTGGAATGTTCCTAAAAGAGACTAGTTAGCATTCAGCACACATATGATTCAAAGTATATTTCAGTTATGCATAAGAAAATAGAATTGATTATGTGATCATGCATATAGTTAATTCATCACTTTATTAAAGAAGTTAAGCAACAGAATACAGATAGATATTGATATAAAAGGATATATATATATATATATGTATTGATATATCTGAAGAGACAAGGGATTTTGACCCTCACCCTTCAAAGGCGAGACACGGCAGGCAAAAACATCGGGTTTTTTTTACTGTTCAATTTTGAGATTTTTGGATATTTGTCTTCAATAACATGTCTTCTTTCAGACTTGTGGTGAAAAAAAGTCCAAAATACACATTTAGGTCTTTATTTTACTACACTTCGTCTGTTTGCGTCTGTAGATTTCTCATAAATTCAACAAAAGTTTGCGTTCTTAATCAACATACTTCTCCGCGATCTCTGCCGTCACCTTCTCATCACAGTATTGCATTTTGTAGATATATAGTGTAAGCCATGCATTGCTTGGAAATATTGAGATCTAGTAAATCAGTATAACATAGACATCTGTAGACATGAAGTGGCAGCTTCAGCCATTTGCAGCTATGAAAAGTTTGGCGGCTGCAGCAGCCATTTAGGTTTTGGCTGAGCCGGCTAGCCAGCCAATAACTTCATCAGCCAGCCATTATTCTCAAAACAAATAGCTTCGGGCTCTAATGGGGCGTGGCTGAGTGATTCTGTACAGAGCGAGGCCAAGAGAGGAAGAGCGGTAAAGATTGACACATGTAGGAAATGATCTCTAACAACTGTTTTGTGTTGCAATGAGAGCTGGAGAGGGATAAAAGAGCAATCCAGACCACCGGAGGGGAGGGAGAGAGAAACGCACACTGCAGTGATCGTGTGTGTGTTCATTTACGCTGTGCTGAAAAGCAAATTGTTATGTTACGCTGAAAAGAGTATTAAATATATACTTATGTTGGATTGTTTATCTGGCTCCCACTTCCTCCTTCTCGAGAGAGAGATAGTGATTGGTCACATTTTGTGTATTGCTGCTTTTTATTTGTAATTTTTATTAAGTTATTTAAGATAGGGTGTTTTCTAGTTAATTAGTACATTTCAAGCATACATTTATGTTTACATTTATTGTTTTCACCCTATTTGTTTAACCCTTATGAAAATAAACAAATATTTTACTATTGTTTTACTATTGTTTTAGTAATCATGACAGTTGATGGCAAGTTTTTTGTTTGTTTGGTTTTTTTTTGGCAATTTTGATACAGTTTACCATGGTTTTACAATATTTATTATTATTGTACAATTGTAGTAACCATGACTGTATGGTTAATTTTGTGCAACTATCTGGTGATATTATTGAATTCTGCTATCATAACTGATTGTATAATTAAATAATATCATCATCATGTAGTTTAATAATATGTGTTAGTAGTTTGTAATGTAGCTAACTATTTTTAACTGTAGTTGAACTACTTTAAATTATGAGGAGCTTGTTGCTTAAGAAGTTGCAGTTTCTAAGAATATTCAGCAAAAGTGGCCACATTGACTTTCATTGTATGGAAAAAAAAGATACTTTAAAAGATTAATGGCGACTGAGACTTAAACATCAAATTTTTCGAGTTCCACAGAAGACAAAAAGTAATAAAAGGTTGGGTGAATAAATGATGACAGAATGTTTATATCTGGGTGAACTATCCATTCAATATTCATGTTTGGTATAATCTGTAGACCGTTAAACTAAAGAGGCTATGCTCTATTTCTCCAATCCTCCACAGGACAACATGTTTAATAGTGATATTCTCGCAGTATCTCAGGCATATCACCATACCCTTCCCCTCATACAGCCGAGACAAGAAGTTCCACATCAGCAGGATGTACATATTTCAGATTCTGCCTGTAAGTCATTGCATTTCTACAGCTGTTTCTGGAATAACTTCATTCTTCTGAAGCGTTGTGTTTTGGTGTGATTCTTCAGGTCCTGCTGGGAATCACTCTGTCGTGGCTGATTTGCTACATCTTGACCATCTACAATGTCCTGTCATCAGACCCTGAGCAGTATGGTCATCTGGCACGGACTGATGTTAAACGAGATGTGACGGGCAGAGCGCCTTGGTTCAGATTTCCCTACCCAGGTATTTCAACCAACACAATTAACATAAAGTGCATGCTCATGTGTAGCGCATTTCTTATTAGCAACTTTACAGAAGATAAAACTGTAATGTCTATAAAGAGTCATCATTGTGTAATTTGATAAAATACGTTGTGAAACTTGTTTAAAAATAAGTGATTAAATAATAATTGTATAAATAACCCCAGTGAGCAAGCCAAAGGCGACTGCGTTAATTAATGAAGAAAAATAATCTTGGGTGAAACCAGACTCACTGTGGGGGCCAGTTCCCCTCTGACTAACCCCACCCTAACCCTAAACCAGACTCACTGTGGGGGCCAGTTCCCCTCTGACTAACCCCACCCTAACCCTAAACCAGACTCACTGTGGGGGCCAGTTCCCCTCTGACTAACCCCACCCTAACCCTAAACCAGACCCACTGTGGGGGCCAGTTCCCCTCTGACTAACCCCACCCTAACCCTAAACCAGACTCACTGTGGGGGCCAGTTCCCCTGTGACTAACCCCACCCTAACCCTAAACCAGACTCACTGTGGGGGCCGGTTCCCCTCTGACTAACCCCAACCTAACCCTAAACCAGACTCACTGTGGGGGCCGGTTCCCCTCTGACCAACCCCACCCTAACCCTAAACCAGACTCACTGTGGGGGCCGGTTCCCCTCTGACCAACCCCACCCTAACCCTAAACCAGACTCCCTGTGGGGACCAGTTCCCCTCTGACTAACCCCACCCTAACCCTAAACCAGACTCACTGTGGGGACCAGTTCCCCTCTGACTAACCCCACCCTAACCCTAAACCAGACTCACTGTGGGCGCCAGTTCCCCTCTGACTAACCCCACCCTAACCCTAAACCAGACTCACTGTGGGGGCCAGTTCCCCTCTGACTAACCCCACCCTAACCCTAAACCAGACCAACTGTGGGGGCCAGTTCCCCTCTGACTAACCCCACCCTAACCCTAAACCAGACTCACTGTGGGGGCCAGTCCCCCTCTGACCAACCCCACCCTAACCCTAAACCAGACCCACTGTGGGGGCCAGTTCCCCTCTGACTAACCCCACCCTAACCCTAAACCAGACTCACTGTGGGGGCCTGTTCCCCTCTGGCTAACCCCACCCTAACCCTAAACCAGACTCACTGTGGGGGCCTGTTCCCCTCTGGCTAACCCCACCCTAACCCTAAACCAGACTCACTGTGGGGGCCTGTTCCCCTCTGGCTAACCCCACCCTAACCCTAAACCTAACATCATGAATATAATGTAAATATTACTTATGTATAGTTAAAATCATGGTTTAAAATTATTAAACTAATTAAGTGTTAAGGGCCAGTGTTTAAACATCGATTGTGTTTGAACTGTAAGATTAATGATTAATGTCTTTGAAGTCCATACTTGATTAACTGCAGAAGTTCACATAGATGCAATTGTCCTTGTTAATTGGCTGATGAAGGCTTTTGTTGGCAATAGTTAGTCTATATATTCCATTATAAGATCGTAGTCCATCAATAGACCGAGGTGATGCAGGCAGAGATCAGGGATGTGAAACTCAGTTCAAGCTGGAGGTAATTTCGGTGAGGTTCTGTCGGGTCCATCCTAAATCCAAGGTTCAGACAATGGCATATGAAGTATCCCATGTCTTATGGTTGGAGTTCATCAACCTGTTACATGTCTGATATAATCATAAGACTTCTGAATAGAGTTAAAACTGGTTTTGTTAATAGCTGAAAAAGCTACATATATTCATTCAGAAAGTATTCAGACCCTTCATTTTTTTTCTTCACATTTTATTGTTGCTGCTAAAATGCTTAAAAGAAAAAGATATCACATCAATCTACACTCCATACCCCATAATGACAAAGCAAAAAACAGATTTTGATAGCTTTGAAAATTAATTAAAAACAAAAAAATGAAATATCACATTGACATAAGTATTCAGACCCTTAACTCAGTGCTCAGTTGAAGCACCTTTGGCAGCGATTACAGCCTCAAGTCTTTTTTGGGTATGATGCAACTAGCTTTGCACACATGGATTTGGGGATTTTCTGCCATTCTTCTCAGCAGATCCTCTCAAGCTCTGTCAGGTTGGATGGAGACCGTCGGTGGAGAGCCATTTTCAGGTCTCTCTAGAGATGTTCGATTGGGTTCAAGGACATTCACAGAGTTGTCCCAAAGCCACTCTTGCGTTGTCTTGGCTGTGTGCTTTGGGTCATTGTCCTGTTGGAAGGTGAACCTTCCCACCAGTCTGAGGTCCTGAGTGCTCCGGACCAGGTGATCATTAAGGATATCTCTGTATTTTGCTGCATTCAAATTTCCTTCAACCCTGACCAGTCCCCAGTCCCTGCTGCTGAAAAACACCCCCACAGCATGATGCTGCCACCACCATGCTTCACCGCTGGGATGGTATTGCACTTGTGATGAGCGGTGCCTGGCTTCCTCCAGACATGACGCTTGGAATTGAGGCCAAACAGTTCAATCTTCATTTCATCAGACCAGATCTTGTTTCTCAGTGTCTGGGAGTCATTTAGGTGCTTCTTAGTGTGTCTTGCACTGAGGAGAGGCGTTTGTCTGGCCACTCTGCCATAAAGCCCAGATCAGTGAAGTGTTGCAGTGATGGTCGTCCTTCTGCAAGTTTCTCCCATCTCCACACATGATCTCTGGAGCTCAACCAGACTGCTCAATCTTGCCTAGGCCCTTCTCCCCCAGTTGCTCAGTTTGGCCGGGCGGCCAGCTCTAGGAGTCCTGTTTGTTCCAAACTTCTTACATTTAAGGATTATGGAGGCTACTGTGTTCTTGGGAACCTTCAATGCAACCCAGATCTGCGCCTCGACACAATCCTTTCACCTCATGATTTGGTTTTTGTTCTGATATGCATTTACAGTTGAGACCTTATATAGACAGGTGTGTGCCGTTCCAAATCCAAAATTTGTATAAGACAATATTCCAAAGTGTCATAGCAAAGGACCTGAATACTTTTGATATTTCAGTTTTTTTCTTTTTAATAAAATTTCTAATTTATAAAATATCTGTTTTTTGCATTACATTTACATTTATGCATTTGGCAGACGCTTTTATCCAAAGCGACTTACAGTGCACTTATTACAGGGACAATCCCCCCGGAGCAACCTGGAGTTAAGTGCCTTGCTCAAGGACACAATGGTGGTGACTGTGGGGTTAGAACCTGTGACCTTCTGATTAACAGCCCTGTGCTTTAGCCACTACGCCACCACCACTCACCACTTTTTGCTTTGTCATTATGGGGTATAGAGTGTAGATTGATATGAAAAAAAATGAAGGGGTCTGAATACTTTCTGAATGTATGGTATTTCTTCACTGAAAACAAAAGATAGCCCTTTATAATAACTTCTATCAACATAAACAAGCGTTATTAGATCATATAATGTTTAAAACATCATTAAAACTGCATCGCTGGTCATTTCACCATTGAAAGCAACCAAACACCAACACGCTAAAACACTCAGTGTCTTCACAACTGCATAGCAACACCCTAGCAACCACCTATAACACTGTAGTATCATGGCAGTGAGTTATTTGCACAGGCAAGCACCATTGTAAAATGTTAACATCTACTTATTGTTGTATTTTCAGGTCAATGGGGTGTGCCATCTGTGAGTCTGGGAGGGGTTTTCGGGATCCTGGCAGGGGTCATATCCTCGATGATTGAGTCAGTGGGTGATTATCACGCCTGTGCCCGGTTATCAGGTGCCCCTCCACCACCCAGACATGCCATCAACAGGGGCATTGGCATTGAAGGCATTGGCTGTCTGCTGGCAGGTGCTTGGGGCACCGGCAATGGAACCACCTCCTACAGCGAGAATGTCGGAGCGTTGGGAATCACCAAGGTACAAGCTCTCACAAAAATGACATCCGCTTACTAATAAATTATCCAGTTACTTCACATTTAATCAGCTTTCACAATGATTGTGTAAGATTAATACTGTATTATTGTGTACTGTACACATCTGATGTAATTAGAAGTCAAGATGCAATATTATAATGGTTCTAAAGGCCTGTCAAATAGTTGTACCAAATTAAATAACATTAACTGAGAGAAACATTCCCGCTCTGCAGGTCGGCAGTCGCATGGTGATTGTGGCCAGCGGGTTTATAATGATCATTATGGGAGTGTTTGGGAAAATTGGAGCCATATTCAGCACAATACCGACTCCTGTGATTGGAGGGATGTTTTTGGTCATGTTCGGGGTCATCACTGCAGCAGGAGTTTCAAACCTACAGGTACATTTCCCTGTAACAAAAGAAAATGCACAAAAACACAAGCAATGTGAGCTCACTCCCCTAACATGTCCTCATATTTGCCCTGCTTTCTCTATTAATAGTATGCTGACATGAACTCTTCACGCAACATCTTCATCTTCGGATTCTCCATGTTCTCTGGGCTCGTGATTCCCAACTGGGTACTGAAAAATCCCACAGCCACAGGTATACAGTATAACAATCAGCTGAAGAGAAACGAAATATTAGCTTCAAACACAAACATAACGTCCTCCGCTCTCACTGTCTTACAGGTGTTGTGGAACTGGATCAGGTGCTTCAAGTTCTTCTCACAACCAGTATGTTTGTTGGAGGATTCTTTGGATTTCTCCTTGATAACACGATCCCTGGTGAGTTATTATGTGTGTACAATAAACTGAATCAAAACACTTTGTAAATGAATGAAAGAGAGTTATCAGCCATTTAATGTTCTCACAGGAACAAAGCGTGAACGGGGCATCGTCGCGTGGAACAGGGCTCACCAAAACGAGTCTGAGAACACGTTGGAAAGTGACGATGTGTACGGGCTACCCTGCAGAATAACTGCCCATTTCTCGACTTTCTCCTGGACCAAATATTTGCCTTTCTGCCCTTCACACAAACACCCCTCACGGGATGACACGCCGTCCAGCTTGGAGTCTTTGGAAATGAAAAAGGAGCCGAACAAAGATGATTCCCACATCATAGATGGGGTGGCGTTATAGTCTGTGATGAGTACTTGTGTTCATCTCTGTAGGGGTGATGTAGAAAAGCCTCCTTTGACTCCTGAATCACCTGCTGAGGTGTAATGACTCACTGAACTAATATCAGTACAGTTCAAACACATATCGCTCTATTTTCATGTGTATGAACACTGGATACAGCACAGTACTTCATTGTCTGTAAACATACTGTTAATAAGTACCATTTTAATGTTTAATGTTATTTGATGTTAATCTTGTTAATGGTGCCTTTAGGGGTGAAATAAGGAAGTGCTTCATTTAATAACAGAAAACAATGGCAAACTTTATCTAATCACCATGTTTTTATGTCTCGTGTTTTCCTATGTTAAAATGCTCATTTCATTTTAAAATGAAAGATTATATAGCTGACATATTGTACCTATATTTTAAGTTTTGTTGACATTGTTTTATTATAAACCTAAAATCCACAAAATAAATATTCTCATTTCTCATTTGGCTATTATTTGCTTTAATGACAGTAGCTATTTTCTTCAGTTTGTTTCAAGTTTATTAAAGAACAATAAAAAAAGTTAAATCTGTGACCTCTCATCTCATTGTTTACAATATACACATCTCTATGAAGATTTAGTGTTTCAGAGATTATCCCTCAATCTTTCAGATAATACTAATAATAAATGAGGGCTTGTAATGAGTATTATGGCATTGAAGAGACTGTTGAAAGACCGTCTGTGGGGTCACAGACACTAATCGGTCAATATAATTTGCTCAAAGTATTCTGAGATCAACGACACACGGGAACAGAGCCGAAGTCAATGGAAGCACCTCTGGCAGCGTCTTCAGCATGCCCGTCTGACACAGAGATGCCAATCCTCATCCAGTGTGAAGAAACGACCTCTCTCATTAAGTCCTAAAGCACATCTTTAGGACTTAATGAGGCTGGTCATATTTACTTGATTGCAGTCAAGTTTATTTAAGGGTTAATTCACCACAACACACCATTTGTCTATTAAACTGGCATTGTGTGTTGGTGACAGCTGGCATCGAAAATGTCTTGAATGATATTAAGACACCACATAGAGAAAACATAGAGACAAATGAAAGGAAATACACCTAATAATTGTTTCTAACAGCATAATTTCACCTTTTCTGATTAAAACATGTTGAATGACAACAAAAGCAGACAGTGTAAACACTCGTCACCATGAAAGCGGTTGTTTTACTCCAGCAGATGGCACTAACAGACAACAGAGTGTGTACTAGAACTCATCAATGCATATCTTCCATTTCATGTATTGGTTTACTGAACAATACAACATTGTACGGCTTTAATTCTATTATTTTTTGCATCTGTGTTTCAGATAAGCTTATAAAAGTGTTATGCATTGGCCAGTAAGGTTTTCCTATATATGTGTTTTGCACAATGACGTCTCAGATTTCACTGTCGTGCTGAAAGACAAAAGAACGAAAAGCACATTTCGGTTCATCCTGATGATTCCTGGCACCTGTATATCAGTTTCCATTGAGGACAGAATTCCTGTGGAAGTCATCTGCTGCAATCTCTCCATGCGAAGGCTTTCTCTCCCGTTCACTAAATCACGAATAAATGAAACTGTGTGATTTGTGCTGGTGAAGCCGATCGTCCTAACCGCAGATGAGCAAACACACTCAGTCATGCCCAACTAACTACAGTATTATTTCCCATCTGCTGCTGATAATCAGACTGATGATCACTGCAATCATCAACAGAGAAATAAAGCATGTATAAAAACTTCCTAAGTCAAGTTTTTATACATTTATAGCATCTTTTTGTTGCCCAAAATAGTGGTGTTACTGTTCCTAGCATTTTCCTTTTTGGATGACAATAAATGTGATTCTATAAGCAATTTTTTTGGTCAAATGTAGTTTAACCAATTACTATTGAGCAATTATATTATTGACAAGATTTTTACATTTGTAAAAAATACTAGTGGTGCTTGACTGTGCTAAAGTCCCCGTCACAACACTGAAGGTTTTGGGTGGTTGTTAGGGCATTGGTAGGTGGTTGCTGGGGTGTTTGGGATGCTTGCTAGGTGTTCCTAACTAGCCTTAGTCAAAAACCACCCCAAGTGTATGATATTCAGGTCCTTAATAAGCCTTGAAACAGGGGATGTTTTTCACCAATGGTATGGTTCACCAGTCGAAATTCCTGCATCTGATCTCTTATGAATGAAATACACATCACAACTTTAATGGTGATTTTAACCCCAATGGACTCTATGGACAGCACTTACATATTTCCAGTAACATCTCAGGGTGATAACGAATATCCGTTCAGCCATAGTGAAAGTGGCAAGAGAGTTGCAGCAAAGTACATCCATCCATCCATCCATCATCAACCGCTTATCCTGTGTACAGGGTCGCGGGGGGCTGGAGCCTATCCCAGCTAACATTGGGCGAAAGGCGGGGGACACCCTGGACAGGTCGCCGCAGCAAAGTACAGTTCTTCTGAAATGAAATGATTGATTGTCATAATAATCAATAAAAGTATAAAAAAGAATGATCTCACTAATGAGCGTCATAAGATTTGAAGCTTGCAGAGCGGATGAGCACTGCTGTCCTCTATGTGCAAAGTGTTTTAATTACATTTACATCCAGCGATTAACATGTGAGGAATACAACAACACAAGCTATTCATGTAAGGGAGCACAAACAAACACCAGAAGATGAAGTTGAAGAGTGAATTTGACTGATATACAGATGTCTTTGTAAATGATTACAATGTTCCCCTAATCACAGCATGAGGGAGTGACCGTGCAGAGAGTCTGTGGTGAGTCATGACGGGCGGGTGCGAGTCGCCTCCAGTCTTCAGATTGAGAGAAAGTCATTCGGAGTCCCTCAGATCACAATTATATCTAGTCTGAGGATATCAAACAGGTTTGATATATTTTTGAGACAACTATCCATGACTACAGAGGGAAGCTTGCATTGTATGATGCTCCACGACTCAAATGCAAAGTCATACAGTTAACAGGCAATGGAAATCGAGCATGCATGGTGCATGAAGGAGAACAAGCACTCGAGTGGAGTTTAAAAGGCATTCACCTCATGTTATCGTCTCTAGAAGCCATACTGACCACATCGTCCCACCCAGGACCGCATCCAAATGTGTTGTTTCATTTATGAACAAATCTGTCTTTTGAACGAATCTTTTAAGTGGATGAATTGTTCTCGTTAACCTCCATACACGGACACATATTGCTTGTTCACTGATGTTTCTCCTTTTCCAAGTCAATGAGCTCTTTCCATGCCTGTGAAGATTGACTGTAGCATGAGCCAATAGCATTCAAGTGTGAGCTGTGATGGAGCACATCATTGGTTTGTGCCGCTGAATGAATACACCCTTCACTGAACCAGTCGCTCATCTAAAAATGTATGCATTTGGCAGACGCTTTTATCCAAAGCGACTTACAGAGCCCTTCTTACAGGGACAATCCCCCCCGGGGATCTAGTTTGTACAACTGTACGAATACACTCGTTCATTAATTGAATCAGTCATCTCATTCATAAAGGATGATCTGCAGTTCAGCCGAACGAGAGGAGGAGTGGCGTGTCATTCGTTCAGTTCGTCAATCTCGTTCAACAAGGGAAAGATGGCGGTCATTTGGCGGCATCTATTGATGCAAAGCTGTCATTTGCAGAAATGGTCCATTAAGGAATCAATGAATGAATCTGAACAAATCCTTTTGGTGAACGGATTCAAAAGACTCGAGTCCCTGAGATAAATCACCACCAATATGCTCCGCATGTTTCTTTCACAACTCCGAATACAAAGTATCAGCAACAACAACAACAGACAGTTTTCATATCCATGTTTGTTGACATCTGTCAGGCGTCTCTTAGAAGAGGAGGGTTTGTGTTTCCACGTGAGTTTGTGACCACTTCAGTTTCACTGAATATTTCAGCTTTTTACCCAATAGCAGTAAAAGTTGAATCTATACTGACCTTTCATGATTATGAAACATGCAGATGATGCCAGAGAACTGCAGACTTTTCTCTCTTCCAACATTCAGGATTATGGGGCTTGTGAGCGTCATCCCAGTGGAGAACACGATTCTAATAAAGTCTGCTGGACATCCTGGTGTCCTCACTCCCCATCCCTGGAGTGTTTGATGAGGCCGTTCCAGTGCCAAAAACACTGGTGTGGATCTCACAAACACTTGATGTGCGTTTATTATCCTGTTTATCATCTCAGGCCAAAGCACTTTCTTCATCCGCTGCTTCCAATGGAACAACGGGCTTATGTTCACTCCCCTGCACTTCTTTCTGGAGAGAAAAGTGTTGATGACAGACAGGAAGATAAGAGGTCACAAAGACAACTGGCTGTAGAAACACCAAAAACATGTGTATTTAAGAGTTGATGAGTAGTTCATCCTGTAAAAAGTAAAGACCAAACTGAAAATATTTGGAAAGTGTTTTGCAGCTTGAACTTTCCATAAATTTAAGACGTTATAAATATCTTTCATATCAGTGTGGGTTTGACCACAGAGGACGTTAACAAATGATCCTGATCTTTTATTTTCATGAAGAAAATGTGAATTTTGCTCCTCTTCACGGTGTTGTAAAGGTATTCTGAGAGGTAGTAAGTGCATTGCTATGCTGTTGCCAGGGTGGTTGCTAAGGCATTGCTTTGTAGTTACATACTGGACCAAGTCAAAAGAAACCAACATGAAGTATCTCTGATATTCTGGCCCAAGATGTGACTCTAGTCCCTCCTTCAATGTATGTTCATGGGATTTTTTCATCCTAATCCTGAGCAATTGACCCTTTACTAAGCTCCACCCCTCTTTGTTACGGACGTTTGCGCTGACAAGCATCGGAGGACTCCCCATAGATACCGTCAGCAGCACGTCATACCCGGGGGTGTGGTTTAGTGTCGGGGAAAGCGAAGCCTTGTTACCATAGTCACTCATACATTCCTATGAGGACAAAGGGGAGAAATATCAACAAATTTGGCTATTTTAACAACGAAAAATGTGACGAAAAGCTGTTGTGTTGTTTTTTGCACTCCAAACAATCACAGAAAACTCAAAACTGTTTATTTATTGCCCACCAACTGACAGAAATAGAAGCCTAAATAAAAGCACTGCGGCTGCAGTCGACCATATGCGGAATCCGTGCTTTAATGTATTTGTGAAACATCCGAGCAGATTCAAGACTAAATTGTTTATCATATCATCACAACAGCGGAGTCATTAGACCAGTTAACCCCAGAAAACAAGGTAAACTAGGCCTACATGAGAAAAGATGGCATGATCAGAGATGGAGCGCTGCTTATTGTTTTTAATGCTTTAATCAATCAAACATTTCTAAGGGGATGTATTTATCGGTACTTTTGGTTTAGCGAAGTGTTTAGTAAATGGGTGTGGCGAGCAGGGCATGGCCGAGTGATAAGGATGGACAGCTGGGGGAGAATTATCGCAATCAGCCGGGAGAGAGATAAAGAGGAGCCAGAGCCGCAGTTAGAGAGAGAGAAAAACGAGGGATTGCTGACCCCGAATATGCCACCGAATGGTCCACATCCAGCTGGACTGCCTCCCTCAGCGATGCCGGGCGATGGCACTGGACCCACTCAGCCATCCCTTTCGGTCGGCAGCTGACTGCTCCAGCACCACCAGATCGGGCAAATCCTCTGTGTCGCAATCTTCAGCCAGCGGTGAGGACTCCATGACAGCGCATCCTTCCTCCTCCAAAATCCCAGGTTTCAGCACCAATTTGGCAGACCTCTGCCTTTCTTATGAAGGAGGGAGCGGGAGCCGGGTAAACATACAAACGTAAGACATTCATTAACACACACACTTTTCAGTTCAACTTTACTTTTCAGTATCACATACATGCACTGCGGCTCTTGCTCCTCTTAATCTCTCTCCTGACTGATTGTGATAATTCTCCCCAGCCGTCCATCCTTATCGCTCGGCCACGTCCTGCTCGCCACAATGGGGCTTCTGGTAAAGTTGCTGTGAAATTTGTGCTATTTTATGTGTACAGTTATTTAATTAATCATCAATCATATTAAAAGGCATAAATAAAAAAAAATTTAAGATAGCAATTGAATGAGAAAATATTAACGGGACAGTCATAAATGTAAACGTCTGTCTTGGGGTGGCCTGGCACAGCTGAGAAACTACTTTATGGCTCAACAGCTTGCAGCCGCAGTGCTCTTCTTTGGGCTTATATCCCTGATTTCCATAGAGAAATGTATGAGTAACTATGGTAACAGCACTTTGCTTTCCCCCCACACGTGAACAGGGCCTCCTTGCTGACTGGATCTATAGGATTGAATGGGAGATTACAGTGAATGGCGCATTTTGGGGGGGAAAAATATTCAGAATAAATGGAATTGCTAATATTTTTATGTGGGCTGCCATGAACAGTGACATTGTAAAGTACTGTATATCTATATATGTATCTGACTTTTTGTAAAATAAATGATAATAATATTGGTGTAAGTGAACAGATCTGCTCAAAACATCTCATAACACACTCACTTTGATGCTGTCACCTTTACTAAGACCTGAATCAATACATAAGTGAATTCAAGTTATTATGTTTAATTTACTGTGGAGCAAATGTAGGTGTCCACGCTGATGTTATACATGTTCATTTGGGAATGAGAACTGACACCGTCTAATCCATAGCATGCTCTTCTCCAGATTTATTTAATGATTTGGCAACACTTTACAATACGGTGCATTATAACTAATGCACAGATAATAATGAGTTAATGTGTCATCATGGATTAATCATGAGTCCTACGTTAACGCATTATTATCTGTGCATTAGCTAAGCATTAATTAATGCTTAGTTAATCACGAGTCATACATTAATTCAATATTATCTGTGCATTAGTTAAGCATTAATTAATGCTTAGTTAATCATGAGTCATACATTAATTCAATATTATCTGTGCATTAGTTAAGCATTAATTAATGCTTAGTTAATCATGAGTCATACATTAATTCATTATTATCTGTGCATTAGTTAAGCATTAATTAATGCTTAGTTAATCATGAGTCATACATTAATTCAATATTATCTGTGCATTAGTTAAGCATTAATTAGTGCTTATTAATGCACCCATATTGTAAAGTGTTTCCAATGATTTTGAAAATAAGAAATTACTGTGTGTATCCTCTCTAGGTGTCACTATTACAAGTGACACAGAATTATTATTATTGTTATTATTATTATTATTATTATTTTATATTTCTTTATATATTCCACTAAAAACTACTCAAACACACCTTACTCCGCTAGACTCTCATCGGGGAAAAGCAACCGCTTGTCAGAGAAATTGTGCATGGCAACAGTTGCTAAGATAGGTTTGGTCAGAAATGCTTTTAGGGTGGGGCTTCACGAAAGCTTCACGATGTTGATATCATCATCAAATACCCGCTCGCTGCAGAAAGTTCAACCATCCACCTTTTTTCTAATTGCGGAAGTGTTTGACGATTTATAACGGAAGCATGTTTTGTTTTCCGATCTCCACAGAGTTATTTCACTCACATTGACGTATGGTTTTGGAGGCAATGTGATGATTAGGGTATTACATTTACTTTCCTTAGTGCCAATACTTCACAGAGTTGTAATGACTGTTGTTTGACAGTTCCCCCCCGATTGAGATCAGATGGAGCAGTCAGAGCTCGGCTGTGAGGAAATAGTGTCATCGCTCTTGTTCTGATTTGATCTCTTGCTGGGTTTTTGGCCACAGGTCTATCACATGACACACTGTACTGAAAGAACAGTCGTCCATCACACTTTCACCTAATCAAAGGTCGTCAGTCCTGTTGAGTCATTAGCGAAATCTCAAAGTCATCTCTCAAGAGGAGTAGCTTTTGCTCATGATCTCTCTTCAGTGGTAACACTTAAATTGAGCTTTACATGATCCAGCTCACGATCTCCAGATTCATCTGATTTCTTCTGTGGATTGCAAATGGAGATGTGAGCAGGATGTTAGTCTCAGTCATCATTCACTTTCATTACATCATTTCCAATCAATCAAAATGGATGAGCAAATATTCTGCATAACATCTAGTTTTGTGTTCCACAGAAAAAATAAAAGTAATTTGGGTTTTGAACAACATGAGGGTAGGTAAATAATGACATAATCTATATCTAGGGGTGTTGTTGTAAATCAGTGTGATATATTGTTCTGAGCAGTCACTAGGGCATCCCAGGTGGTTGCTAAGGTTTTATGGGTTCTGACCTCAGTTAAAAGAGTCACAGTCTTGTATTTTCAGTTCATATAAGAAATCAGGAAACTCTTTGAAGCAGGGCACAAAATCACATATTGAACATACGCTCAGAGCTTCATCCAGCTGGCAGACGTTTATCGTGTAACTTTACTGGCAGGAAAGTTAATTTCATAGCAGACCTATTAATACAAATTTATCTGGACATTAGACAAGAAAACTAAAATTATAACTACAATTAAATGGACTCTCTGTCCTGATGTTGTGAGAGACTTCTCAACGGTTCAAACTCTTTGACCTCTAGAAGAAACCCTTCATCTGTCTATCTGGGTAACTTCCAGAGAAGTGCTGGTACATACGAACACACATACACACACGCATATGCACACACACACACACACACACACACACACACACACACACACACACACACACACACACACACACACACACGCATGCACACACACACACACACACACGCACACACACGCACCCACACATGCACACACACACACACACACACACACACACACACACGCATGCACACACACGCATGCACACACACATGCACACACACGCACACACACACACCCACACATACGCACCCACACACACACACACACGCATGCACACACACGCATGCACACACACGCACACCCACACACGCACAGTTACACAAACACACATGCGTGCGCACGCATGAACACACACAAGAACACACAAACACACACACACATGCACACACAAACTCCTGTGCACACACGCACACACACACACACGCGCACTCACGCACACACACACTCATTGTTACACATGTTCTTGCAGAGGCAGGTGTGAGAAATATGAACTGATTTTCTGCCTGTAAATTGTGCAGTCCGGTGAAACAGGCTGTTTTCACAGCTGTGTGATTGGCGCAGGACTGACGATGGAGAGGTGTATCAGACATTAGGAAAGATGTCCTCTTGGAGAATGCTTTTATTGCAGTGCTTCATTATGGAGGTTGACACGGTGACCGCTGAGGATGTGACGTGCTTTCCTGCTGTTGTTTCCATTAGATTCAAATCTTCATACATTTAATAAAGAGGCCAAACGTGTGAATATATTCATGAGAGAAGCCCGTTTTAGACCACAATGATGAATCTGGATTAAAAATATCTCAAATGAAAGTGATGCCAGTGCAGGATTGAGTCTGTCACGGGTTTGAAAGTGAATCAGGATCATTAAATATTGAGTTCTGTTAAAGCTCATTCACTTCTGATTCACATTGATTTCTGAAGGGCAATAAATCATGAAGCCACATGTTACAGCACTGAGAGACGACTAGCAGATGATGCACAGATGACATCTGAATGTGGAACACATCCTCAGCACAGCACGAGATTTAGGGAATAATCATGAACATCTTTCTCAAATAACAATTATTCAATATACAGCGATTACAGAATAAAAACTGTTTATTATATTCACAAATGTTGTAAAGAATGTGTATATGTTATGTAGTTTAATTTCAACACCACACCAACAAAAATCACCAGGACATTATTTCAAGAAGTTTTGGGCTGAATACAGCTAAACTGGGACAACAGGTAAAGTGGGACAACTGGGACAACAGGTAAAGTGGGACAACAGGTAAAGTGGGACAACTGGGACAACAGGTAAAGTGGGACAATTGTGACAACAGGTAAACTGGGACAACAGGTATAGTGGGACAATTGGGACAACAGGTAAAGTGGGACAATTGTGACAACAGGTAAACTGGGACAACAGGTATAGTGGGACAATTGGGACAACAGGTAAAGTGGGACATTTGGGACAACAGGTAAAGTGGGACAATTGTGACAACAGGTAAAGTGGGACAATTGGGACAACAGGTAAAGTGGGACATTTGGGACAACAGGTAAAGTGGGACATTTGGGACAACAGGTAAAGTGGGACAATTGTGACAACAGGTAAACTGGGACAACAGGTATAGTGGGACAATTGGGACAACAGGTAAAGTGGGACATTTGGGACAACAGGTAAAGTGGGACAATTGTGACAACAGGTAAACTGGGACAACAGGTATAGTGGGACAATTGGGACAACAGGTAAAGTGGGACATTTGGGACAACAGGTAAAGTGGGACAATTGTGACAACAGGTAAACTGGGACAACAGATAAGGTGGGACAATTGGAACAACAGGTAAAGTGGGACAACTATATTTTTGAATGTAATATTTGTTCTTTCAACCTCTGTTGTTGACATCTTTAGTTATTAGAAATGGTATTGTGTGAGGGGCTTAACGTTTCAGTATCATGTAGTTCTAGTTCTATATAAAACTTTTAAATTGTGCATTTCAATTTCATAACAAAATTCCATCAAATTCAAATGAGTACTCTTTAATAAACTAAAATAATACAATTATTTTAAGCTTTATTCATTTAATTTAGTTTGATGGGTTAGGGTTAGATTGAAATGCATAATTAGAAATTAGGATATAATATTTTTGGCTGCTCTAAATGCAGCTATGGGTGTCTAGTTTTATTTTTTTACCAGATTTTACTCTTGATTTCTGTAACTGAGTTCATGAGCTTGAGCTCATTTTCATGTAAACAGATCAGACCGTTTTTCTCACACATCTTTTACCAGGAATAAGACAATATCAGTGGACTACACAAACACCTTAAAGCGACTTTCTATAAAGATGCTCACTGACGACTTTAAGAAATTTAAGAAATTACAGAATGATTTTCTTTAAAGATGCTTTGAAATGATGTGTACTGTAAAAAAGCACTTTACTAATAAAAATGACTTATTAATCATAAAAGAAGTGAATCTGTTCATATTCAATCTGTTCTGGCTTGTGTCACACATGAGATCAGAAGAACTGAATCACAAAACTCTAATGATCGCTGACTTATTAAAGCCAGACTGTAACAAATCTTTATAAAGATGACATCAAAACATTCACAAACCTGACAAAGACTTCTCCATGTCAGCACAACAGCGCTAACATCACCACAACCCTCCGCTTCAGCACATTCATGATTTAAAACAAATACTGTGGAGACTGAGTTTATGAAGAAGAGTCTTCAGATTTAATAAAGATCTGAGACACGCATGATTTAACAGAATATTCCAGATTCATCAATATTTTACTGAGCTTTTACTCTCTGAAACAACATATAAACCGTTAGATTAGTGCATAATCAGAAAACAAGTCATCATTTACTCACCCTCATGTATGACTTTCTTCCATGAAACCCAAAAGAGAACTTCTGAAGAATGTTCACGCTGCTCTCAATGAAAGACAACTGCTGAAATGTAAATGAATAAATATATGCTGAGGATTCAATACATGTCAATTAACTGGTGACTATCTGTTATTATAATCTATTAATCTATTAATATTAATGAATTACAGTTGCAGTATCACAGCTTATTAACATACATTGACATTATTTATATGACTTGATGTGAAATATATTTCATAATTACTTAAGTTATATCAAACCCATTTGGTTAGTTCTATGTCCCAAATAAAGTTTCATGTCACAAGATGTTAGACATACAGATAAATATCATTCCCACACATGCACATATTGATGTTCTGAAAGCCATATAATATAATTCTATAAGTGTAACGGAGCCGAGATCAGAGATGGTGTCTGTTCATGCTCAGAAAGGGTTTGATGTCGCTGTATGGGACAGTTTTATTTCATATGAGCACAATATACATTTATAATTCTTCTAAGAGACTTCAGCACTGCAGTTTCCATACAAATAACCACAAGCTATCATACAGTGAACCGCTGACCATGACTTTTTATCAAGCTATACAGAAAAAGACAACAACACTTATTATTATTTTCAATAACATCTGTATGTCATTGTAATGTCATCACCAGTGTCATGAGTCAGAGCTCTTGGGGGGGCCTTACTCCGACCCCCCCATCCCGCTATCATAATCACCTCTTTAATCACAGAATGACAGTATCTTCATCACACTATTATCTGCTTTCACTGGTGTTTGTCTAACACAGCAGCAGAGCACTACACGTTTACCTGACAACAAACATAGTGACTGAGATGCCCAAGACTAACTGCTGAAACTCGCTGTATTGTCTCTGTGTAACCGGTCCTGCACGACCCGCTCTGAGCGGGATTCAAACAGGTGTCGCCGTGTGCTAACGAGGAGGCTAAAGTGTTCGGTCGCTAGTGTGCCTCTTGAGTCCAGAGGAGTGGCGTTCACACAGTGCACATACCAGCTGACCATTGTTACATCTGCTCCATTCTCTCTGAGCGTCTCATTAGCACTCAGACACTCTAATGCACTAATAACATTAATGCGGGGACAGACGACGGATCGCAGTGGAAAATAAATAATTTTAGTAGCCGTTAAAGCACGAGACAATTATTAATTTACGTTCAATGCACGCACGACTACCAAACATTCACAGAATACTTTTATGTATTTTATTACAATGAGTCATTTTTATGTCACCGTGAGATACACAATAGATTGTGTTTTAGTGTTTTCTCTGTTGTCGCTATCGTTTATTAGCATGGCTTGTGTACATTGAGGGAGATCTGCTTGTCACGGGCTCAATATAATAAACAGACAAAGATATTTACAGTACCCACATAGCAACTATGAAATAACTCGACAACTGTTTGATCTGGGGTTTTTATCGTATGACATTAAACATTGCATGGAAAGTTGTCATAAGTCCAAGTCTGTTAGATATTGCACTGCCTCCGGAGCACCTGAAGACCACCAATAAACATCTTATTGGGCACTTATTTACTATGTGATCAGCCCACAGAGAGACGCACACCTGCCTTGGGTGTTGTGAAACCGGTTCAACATGACCCAATCACGCCGCCCCAGTTCACAGCCAGACACTCTCATTACAGGAAGTGGGTCGAGAATCCAGACTGGTCTCTGTGACCAGAGTGTAATATCTGGGAGATCTAAATGTTTGTGATACAGGGGGAAGTTCCTGTATCGCCAGCAACCCTGCTACTCACGTATGGCTGCAGCGTCACACCTGAGTTTAGGTGGAGCAATACTGGCGAGTACTGACAGCCAAGATAACTGAGTTAACTTGTTTACACCTGAGATCAAGTGTGCAGCGCAGTTCAGTTGAACATCCACACTGGTGCACATACTCAGCAGCTGAAGACAAGAGTTAGTGTTGCAGTGTGTATAATCTGAGCACTGGCTCCCCAGGTGGTACACACTAGCTCCCTTTCTAGGTTAACATGGGAGCTGACTTTCTTTTCAAGATGATGTTTATATGTCAGTGTCTGATATAATATTACACCAAATCTCATGGTGGAGTGGTGGTGGCGTAGTGGGCTAAAGCACATAAATGGTAATCAGGAGGTTGCTGGTTTGATCCCCACAGTCACCAGCATTGTGTCCTTGAGTAAGACACTTAACTCCAGGTTGCTCCGGGGGGATTGTCCCTGTAATAAGTGCTCTGTATAATACATTGGTACTCAGAAGGTTGCTGGTTCGATCCCCACAGTCACTACCATTGTGTCCTTGAGTAAGACACTTAACTCCAGGTTGCTCCGGGGGGATTGTCCCTGTAATAAGTGCTCTGTAAGTCACTTTGGATAAAAGCGTCTGACAAATGCATAAATGTAAAATGTAAATGTCTGTAATTGCTTCAGTAAACAGCGAGTGGCGACTCCAGAGTGATTAAAATTTTCTGACGTAAGAAATATGGTTTGGATTATTTATGAAATCTTGGACAGATAATGGACAATTTCACATTGTGTCACAGCACACATTTAATAAAATCTCGTTTTATGTTTCTAGTATTGCAGTTTTGATGAAACACCCGTTTCTGGACCCTTTTCTTGTTGAACTGAAGGAACAAATGACCTCCTCCTCTCGTTCAGCCGGTCAGCAGATCCTCATTCATGATGACTGATTCATTAAACAGCTCACACTTGAATGCTTTTGGCTCATGCTACATCAATCTTCACAGGCAGGAACAGCCACAAACAGTCTCACACTTCAAACTAGAGATTACGGACTTGGAAAGGGAGAGACATCAGGGAACAAGAAATATGAGTCAGTGTATAGAGGTGAACGGGAACGATTCATCACTTAAAAGATTCGTTCAAAAAGACTGATTCATTCATGAATGAAACAACACCACAACCTATAAATTGTTCAGCCTTGTTGTTTTGGTCTCTGCATATTAAGCTGGGATAAGAGCAAGTATTTTAATATGTAAAGTGATCAAACTAACACTTCCCACAATGCATCTTTTGCATGTTTTGCATTTAATCTCGTTCATGTGCCTCTCACATAGTAGATTTACTGTCTATGTTTATTCTGTGCCAAAACACAGCATGTCATTTTCCTCTTAAAATTCCACAATCGTTTTGTTTTCCGAGTGTTTATGAGGCATGGAAAAGTGTATTCGACATCAGGGTACAAACATCTGTTACAGTTGAACATCCCACAGGAGACATTTCATTTGGCCATAAGTGGAGGTGATCTGGGGAAATTATAGCTTCCTACAGACCAGAGACTAAATACTGGTTTCCAATTTCAACCCAAACCACAAGCTGCCGAGAAACATACAGCGAACTCTGTGAATATATGACTCTTAATGAGGGAATAGATAGATAAATGGGAGCATTATTATTGCACTTCAGAACATAGATATATTTTACAAGATCCAAAGGTTTAATGGTATCAATGACAAGTGTGAAGTGGTACTATTTCTGTCTGTCTGTCTGTCTGTCTGCTTGCATGTCATTCTGTCTGCCTGCCTGTCTGTCAGTTGGTCTGTCTATCTGTCTGACTGCCTTTCTGTCGGTTGGTCTGTCTGTCTCTCTGTCTGACAGTTGGTCTGTCTTTTTGCCTGCCTGTCTGTCTGTCGGTCGACTGGTCGGTCTGTCTGTCTGTTTGCCTGCCTGTCGGCTGGTTTGTCTTTTTGCCTGTCTGTCTGTTTGTTGGTTGGTCTGTCTGTCTGTGTGCCTGTTGGTTGATCTGTCTGTCTGTTTTCCTGCCTGTTTGTCTGTCTGTCTGTCTCTCTGTTGTTTTTCTGGCTTTCTGTAGGTTGATCTGTCTGTCTGTCTGTCTCTCTGTCTGTTTGCCTGTCTGTCTGTCTGTCTTTCTGTCGGTTGATCTGTCTGCCTGTTTGCCTGCCTGTCTGTCTGTCTGTCTCTCTGTTGTTTTTCTGTCTTTCTGTAGGTTGATCTGTCGGTCTCTCTGTCTGTTTGCCTGTCTGTCTGTCTCTCTGTTGGTTTTTCTGTCTTTCTGTCAGTTGATCTGTTTGTCTGTCTCTTCCTCTCTGTCTATCTGTTGGTTTTTCTGTCGGTTGATCTGTCTGTCTGTCTGTCTGTCTGTCTGTCTCTCTGTCTGTTTGCCTGTCGGTTTTTCTGTCTTTCTGTTGGTTGATCTGTCTGTCTGTTTGCCTTCCTGTCTGTCTGTCTCTCTGTTGGTTTTTCTGTTGGTTGATCTGTCTGTCTGTTTGCCTGTCTGTCTGTCTCTCTGTCTGTCTGTCAGTTTTTCTGTCTGTCTGTTGGTTGATCTGTCTGTCTGTTGGTTGATCTGTCTGTCTGTCGGTTGATCTGTCTGTCAGTACACAGTCTGTACAGCAGCTGTCTGCTCTGTGCTTCATCTGGACTTTGTCAAGATGTCTAAAACTAACAATCATAGAAACTCAAAGTAAAAATACTTTAAATTGAATAAACTAAACTGAAGTAAACAATATTTGTATTTTAAATCAATAGAATTAAAATACAGAACTATAACATCTACAATATTTGAAAAAACAGTTACACTGTCAGCTGGCAAATCTAAACTTTGGAAATGTCCTGAAGCAGTTGCATTTAATCACACGCTGTTTTATGTGCGATTATACCAGCGGCGAATGACATCTAATGATTTCACTGCTGCTGGCTTTATAAACATTGTAGACAAAACCTTTATTCTAGCTCTAGTGCACACAGCTCTAGTGTGTGTGTGTGTGTGTGTGTGTGTGTGTGTGTGTAATAACACTGTGATATCAGATGGTAATATGATTGTATTTTAATATATAAGTATTTACATGGTTCTTCAAAGTATTAGAAAGAATATTAAGATTATAATAAGATTGTTGTATTAATATCCCCTTGTATAAACATGGTCATGTCATGATACTTTTTGATGTTTTGCTGTGGTTAAGTGTTTAGACATTCTTTTGGTTGTAAAATGTTTTTATCTGCGGTTGTTGTTCACAAGAGTTAATAAAGACTTTCTTCATCGCCAGCAAATGATACGACACATTTACAGGTTTGGTTTCCATTGATTGTAGAGAAACATCCACTGCAACAGCGTTATCTGCTGTGTGTTTGTGAGTTCTCAACGCAATACATAATCAATAAAACAGCTTTGATTTAGAAATGAGTGAAGTTACCCCCTCACTATTCAAAAATGTAGTTAATCTAATGACACATATATGTTGGATTTGTCATTCCAGGATCATTACAAACTCACATTAAACAATTTCCAGAGAACGTGAACTCGCTCCAGCAGTGCCAACATCACATGAATGCCACACGTGGAACTGATGAAAGATTGACCTAGTGTACCTTAAACCTTTAAATTACAAACCGATCCTGATGTGCATCTGTAATGAGAAATCCCTGAAGGAGGAACGGAGTCACAGAAATGCTCAGCAGGATTCAGAAGATCATTGTGCAGTGTCACATGACATCCTCCATTTACAAATATACATGATTATGAATCCAGCTTTAATAACCTCATATTAAGAGACTACACTCAACATTTATATTATATGTCACACCACAGAACCATTTAAATAACACAAAAGAAGAAGAAGAAGAAGAAAGATTAAAAATAGCATAAAACTGAAAGGAATTGGGGATCAGTTACTCGACTTAGACACACATTCATATATTTGAACCTAAAACCTGTCATGGTTTATTGAAAGAAAGGCCCATGGACACGTCGCTGTATGTGCCAAACACCCCTGTGCAAACCGCAGAGGACATACAGCGTCTCATGTACAATGAACTACTGTATATTTATATCCATTTCCCACTTTTCCAGCAGACTAAGTAAAAGCACGGCGGAGGAATTTTCCACATTTTTGGAAGCATCTCAGATTCTTTGGCCAAAACCCGCAGTTATTCTCATTTTGCCAGAAGGTTGTCTTCTGTTTGAGGCTTATATTTTTATCCGCTCCTAAAATGAAACAACCTTCTCTACCCTTAAAGGGACTGTGGTGAGGAGAGGTATTCGTCACATTAGCTTGCCCAAATGCATTATTTGTGATTGTGTAAATTAAGAAGAAGCATCTTATCTCCAGGTGAAGTAGAATGAAGGGGAGCAGATGGAGGGGTTATAGACATGTAAGGGGCATGCTGGAGACTTAAAATGGCCCATTTGTTGTCCAGAAGGACAGTTGGCATACAGCTCTGTCCCTGACTGCATTTCTAAAACACTCAACTCTATAATGTGATTATGGGCAATATAATGCTCTGAATCACATGTGGATTGGTTATATAAGAAAACCATAATGCAAGAAACAGACATTCTTGATCACCGTTTCAGTATAACACACAATATTGCAAATTATATTAAAGATGACTTCATTCATTGAAGTTAGCAGAAATCACTCGTGTGACCTACTTTTATAAAACAAGGGATCGTACCTGCCGAGGAGACATGTTGGTTTGGTCAAGACGAGACAGCACGGGTGCCACGACCACGGGTCCCATTCTCAGGACACGCACAGACTGATAAAGAGCATCGGCATAATATTAAAGGAATATTCCGGGTTCAGTACAAGTTAAGCTCAGTCGACAGCATTCATGGCATAATGATGATTACCACAAACATGTATTTGGACTTTTCTTTAAATGTGTTCCAGTGAGACACTTATAATGGAAGTCAAAGGGGAATTTTTGGAGGTTTAAAGGCAGAAATGTGACGCTTATAATGTTATAAAAGCACTTACATTAATTCATCTGTTAAACTCGTGTGTTATTTGATCTGTAAAGTTCTTTAAATTGTCGTTTTATGATCATTTTAAGGTTAATGCTGTGTCATCGTCATGGAAACGAAGTTGTAAAATTGGATGTAACATTACACAGAAAAAGTGATTACTATGACACTAATATTATATTATGTTTACATCTTGTGGATATACTTTTGAAATGTTTACAGATGAAACCCCATTGACTTGCATTGGAAGTGTCTCACTGGAACACACATTTAAAGAAAAGGAGGAACGAGTCCAAATATATTTTTGTGGTAATCGACATTATGCCACGAATGCTGCTGATTGAGATTAACTTGTACTGAACCCGGAATATTCCTTAAAATAAATTGCAGGTCACTTTCGATAGAAAAACATCTGGCAAAAGAATAAATGCAAACTTTAATAATCTGAGGACGAGCATGAGACAGATGGAAAAAGACCGCCGTGGCCAGGAGGAAGAAACATTGAAATATCAGAGCAGGATGTCATGATGTGGAGTTGAGGGCTACAAGCGTTCTACATCAAACCATCAGAGGTATTTCTGCAGTCTTCTAGAAGAACAGCATATGGATTGAATATAAGTCATCAATCACCTCACTGGTACGGCTGCAGGAGAAAGCTTTTATTTGCCTTCAATGTTGTGTGCACAGTGTCACATCTAAACGAGAGGGACTTGATTGCGTCTGGTTCGTCCAGCAGCTTTATGGTCGATGTGGCCAGATGAGATTAATGGGGTATGCAGCATGTTTTGGGGTTTGAGGTGGACCATAAATGTGGCTGAAGCTTCCTCTCTCTGTTCCTTTAACTGAGACAGCTGGACTACATTTGAGAGGCAGAACTTTCTCAGCTGGCCCGAGTTTTGATTACGACCTCACCACATGAACTTGAGCCCACAACATGAGAGGAACAACATGCCGAACAGGTAAAACTTCTGACTTCCTGCACAGTGTGGGATCGGCACACTGTAAAGGGGACAGACTGTTTGGTTGAACACATCATTAAAGGAAACTGTGAGGACATTGTGTTCCCAGATAATTGCCAATTCATTCTGAAAGGTGTACTCGGCAACATGTGTTTATGTTGTGCTAATGTTGATGAAGCATCACGCTAAGACAGGACGTCTCAGTTATCGACACGTGATCTCATCATGACGGTGCTCTTAAATGTGCATCCAGCACCACGTGTAAAATACAACAGCTGACTGACATGATGAACGCACAATAATAATCATAATTACTGACTTTATTTGTGTATGTAACTAAATGTTAAAAGTCAGAAATTGTATAATCTGGGTTAGCTCTGTTCCCAGTCTGCAGCATGTCAGTGAACTCTTGACAAATGACTCTATTTCATGAATCATCCTCTTCTAATCTTATCCTGGCTTCATCCAAAACAAGCTCGGCTTTCTTTTCGTTGGCATGGTGGGCACACGGCAGCTTGAAGTGGAGAGGCCACCAAAGAGCAATTACAGAGACGAGCTCAGAAGCACTTTCCCATCAGGCCGTGCGGCTCTGACATCAAACAGTGCCATTACGGGTTTTGTGAAAGTGAAGATTCATGTGCCGTTTAAAAGTCCGCTGTTTCTCTGTAAAGTTTCCTCTGTATTGGACAGGATATCCTGGGTGAAAGAGCTCATGGTTTGCCTCAGCTCAGGCCATTAGGATGAATAATGGGACTACACTAATTTGCCCATCCAGTCTCTCTGTGTGGTCCATTATATTCAAAATGATTTTCTTTCTTCTGTGGAACATTAAAGGAGATGTTATGCAGAAAATATTCCCCTTTCTTAGAAGTCCCAAAAAGCACCATAAAAGTAGTCTATCCAAGTACATGCGTTTTATTCCAAGACCAAACTGTAAATCTTTATTCATTTAAAATGTCCCCCTCTGCCGAAACTCTCAAATCTCATTCCCATATCCGCATCTACAAACTTCCCGCTGTGCGTTCGGTCACATGACATACAAGAACCAATGCGGTTCGCCATTACGGACCTGGCGCAATGCCCCATAATGCATCATATATGATTAGATGTGATGGGAACAAGATTTTAGAGCTGCAGCGGATGAGAATATTTGCAGTGAATAATGGATAATCTGTTTATTGCACATGTATCGTGTGGCTTCAGAAGACTTGGAATGTAGCGCACAGGTCGTATAGTTACTTTTATGGTGCTTGTTACGTCTCTGGACATATTTAAGTGTATTCTTTTATTTGTTTGTTTTCACTGTTCAATTGTTTACGTGTATCATGGATGTATGACATTGGCTTTGTTGCAATTGTGGAGGATTGATTTGTTATTTGTTCCTGATTTGTCTCTCCCTCTCTTGTAATAATGATTTCCAATCACGGCTCTGTCAGGATTGGCTGGTGTGGAGAGTGCAGACAGGTGAAGCCCAGGCAGATCTCCACTCGTTTCAGACGGCTATTGTTATTGCTTATGCATATTGTTGTAGCTGATCAAGGTTGTAGTTGTTGTGGGGTCTGGGTCTCTCAGCGAGTATTGACACTGACTGTCACACCTGGAGTCGTGAGTTTGAATCCAGGGCGTGCTGAGTGACTCCAGTCAGGTCTCCTTAGCAACCAAATTGGCCCGGTTGCTAGGGAGGGTAGAGTCACATGGGGTAACCTCCTCGTGGTCACTATAATGTGGTTCTCGCTCTCGGTGGGGCGTGTGGTGAGTTGTGTGTGGATACTGCAGAGAATAGCGTGAAGCCTCCACAGTCCTCCTTCGTCTCCATGGTAACGTACTCAAGGCAGAGGCAACTGAGATTCGTCCTTGAGATGAGTCAATACGCCACCACGAGGACTTAGAGCGCATTGGGAATTGGGTGGAAAAGAGGAATCAATCGGCCATCGGTGAATCAAGGACGACCAGTGTTGCGCTGCGACACAATAATGGTTTATAATTTCCAACAGTTATCTGAAACGGCAAAATCAAGGCCATAATCGCTCAATGTGCTCTAGACTTTACAGATACCACACAGGAACGGTGGAGGAGAGGACGCCATTAAACCATTTAAGACTAATTCACTTTAAACATGCGCACAGAGCGGGGACGGATATTAAAATACTCCCGATGTGATCCTGCTGCTTTATTTGAACTGTTTTGAATGTGTTTGACTCATTCAGATGGCACATGCTGTGGAGATGTCAGGAAGATGACAGACATTCTCGGCAGGTTTGTGGCTCCGTTGAACCTTCAGAAGTCTCATGCGGCTGCTTTGATATGTGGCACTCGTGCCCGCTGTGCCCTGTGTAGGGCAGATGGTACTAATGTGGTTTACAGGAGTGTGACTGACATGCATGTTTGAGCACTGTGAAGCTCTCATGACATTTCACACAAACAGGAAATGATGAGAAAAACAGCGTTTATAGTTGCCGATGTAATGTGGCATGTGTTTTCAAACATTTATTCATTTATTCAATCTACTCAATTAATATTTAATGGAATAGTTCACCCAAAATTGAGATCTGAAAGTCATAAAACAGCAACATAAACACAACATCTTGCCCACTATATTCTAACTCTTTCAAGATATATGATAATTATTATTATTTGTGAGGAACAGACTAAAAATCTTCCCTTTCATCGTTCATTCTTGTTTCTCTTCAGTGACATCATCACTTCTCGAATGTGTTGTCACTGATGTCACACCTGACAGGACGCACCATGAGGCATCCTAATTGAATGTCTGTGAACACAAATGAGCGGAAGATCTCCTTTAGTGTTCCACAAAAGAAATTTGTTTTGGAACAACATGAGGCTGTGTCTTTGTTCTCTTTGTGTCCAGATAAAGCCCAACTTTGCACAAAGATTTTTCATATTTTGAGCCAGAAATCGTCCAGTGGCGTGCGGCACAGTTTCCTCATCCGTCTCCGTCATCTTCTCCCGGCGCTCGACCTCTGTGACCTTTCAGACTTGCAGGATGCAGATAAACACAGATGTGTGTGTTGAGACTCAATCCGTTCTTGTTTTATTGCTCAAAGCAACATCCCATCCTTCAGCTTTGTCCAAGGACACCAACAGAAGATAACAGATGGTTTTTGGTCTTTCTTTAAGACAGTTTTCGCTTGTGGAAAAGCACATATGCAAAACTCACATCCTGCATCATCGTACACGCATGATCTCGACCTCCTTCTTGAATATGAGGCATTGCGGATCACAGGAATGTTTCTGCGAGAGTTCAAACCAGTTAAAGTCGCATCTGTTTTCACTAGATCTGTGGTAAATTGTGTTTGCATTTTATTTTGTGATTTCATGAGAATGGAGGGCGGTCAGAAGAGAGAAAGAGAAGCGTGTTTAATATAGTTTATTATTATAGACTGGTAAGGGAGGATGTGGTGTGAAAAACACTTTACATATCTTACTGGAGCCGCTGTTTTCAGCAAACACACGTTTGACTTAAGAGGAAGATAAAGCGGAGTGTCATCTGCGTGGTATGACATTTATTTCATTTACATTTATGCATTTGGCAGACGCTTTATCCAAAGCGACTTACAGAGCAATTATTACAGGGACAATCCCCCCCCGGAGCAACCTGGAGTTAAGTGTCTTACTCAAGGACACAATGGTGGTGGCCATGGGGTTAGAACCTGCGACCTTCTGATTAACAGCCCTGTGCTTTAGCCACTACGCCACCACCACTGATGTTATGATGAGATGTTATGGGCCTAATATGGAGCCTTGTGGAACCCCACAGGAAATATTTGCTGAAAGAGAAATTCCTGATCTCATCTGAGAAAGTTCTCTCCTTGTGATAGGAGGCAAAACCGTTTAGCACATTGCCCTGAACCCCAACCCACTGCTGTAGATGTTTCTGAAGATTAGAGTGGCCACGCGACGATCCAGCAGAACTAGGATGGCACACTTCCCAGAGGTCATTTGACACTATAAGGAGAGCTGACTCTCTGCTGTGTTGTTATCTGAAGCCAGACTGATATGTATCTAAAATGCCATTTTTCTTTAAGAAAGAAGAAAGCTGATAAAATACAATCTTCTCTGTTACTTTAGAAAGAAAGGGTAATTTTGAGATGGGGCGATAGTTTGTTAAAACCGATGGATAAAGATTGGTCTTTTTAAGCAGGGGCTCCACCACAGTGTGTTTAAAACAGGGAACAGTCCCACTGATTAGACAACTGTTTACTATCGACAGTATGCTGGGGACAATGATGTCCAGTGCCTCCACAAGAAGATAAGGAGGGACAATATCCAATGAACAGGAAGTGGGCTTCATATTCAGCAATATCTACCAACTGAGGGAGTGATACAGTCCTTATATCGTCTATAAACATCTAATGCAGCGGGAGAGATGCTAGTCCTTATATCATCAGTATTATTAACTAAACTCTTTCACAGACCGCAGAGGTTGGATCAGGAATTGTGGTGACAGCAGGATTAAGTACTAAATTTATAGTACTGAATAAATCTTCCAGACTTTAAGAAATAAGATCTGAGAAGCCTTGAAGTGTGTCAGTTTTCCACTTCCTGTCTGCCGTCCTCTACTCCTGTCTAAGAGAAGACGAGTGTCATTATTGATCCAGGGCTGTGCTCTTGTTTTAATAGGAGCAAGAGAGTTCGGCATATCACAACAAACTGCATTAAACATGCATGCCAACTCCTGGGAACCAAAGCAAGGAGGGGACACCCAATTCTACAGGTGACCGAAACATCATATAACCATCAGAAAAATCCTTGCCTGTGGCTGAATTAATAGAGCGAACATGACGGCCGACAGGCACAGGGTCCAAAACCGGCCTAGTAAGGGCAGTTTGAAAAATAATACTATACAATACATTGTCTACATTGAAGATTGGGAGGCCTAATGAAAAGATCAAATCAAGTGTGTGACCAAGATAGTGTGTAGCACCCAAAACATACGGAGTAAGGTTAAAAGCATCAATAAGTTGTAAAATCTCCTTAAGCATAGGCGTATAAGAACAAAAAATATGAATATTAAAATCACCCAAAACTAAAAGCCCAACAGAAAATAAAAACTAATCTGTAAATTCCTGTATAAAATGCTTATTATTGTTGGGGTGTCTGTATATGACAGCACAGAGAACTGGACAACAGACATCCACCTTAATAGACTGCACCTCAACTAGAAACATTTAACAACGTTTAAAATTATTCTTAAAAGTATATATACCCCCTCCACCCCGACCAGATGTCCTTGGAGTCCTCTTGTCCTTGGAGGCTTCAGAGAGTGGGTCCAGTTCAGTGCCACGTCTCCGTTATAAAGGGAAGGTCCAACTCGCAGGATGAAAATAAGTCATTAACTAAAGTCTTATTTGAGATCGATCTCACGTTTATTAACGCCATCTTCACTTCGGGACAGTCCGCTGTGGAATCCATTGATGGACAGCGCGATGATGAAACGGCATGTTGTGACTTCGGCAACGGGGCATAATCCACAGAATGGAGGTTACACAGATTGACAGGGGTGTTACGGACGTGCAGCCTTGCTGATGCACACCTGGACATCAACACAGATCCTGATGGTCCAGAAGAACAGTAACAAGACTGGAGTACTCCTTCAAAAGTGTCTAAGGCTGGAAACGGAGAACTCCGGAGCTGCAGGACATGGGATTGCAGAGGACACCCAGAAACATTTCATCACCCGCTCCAAGACACCGTTACGCTTGCCCGCTATTCTCTGCCGTTTCTTTCTGTGATGACCATAGTCCGGTAGGCGACAGATGTCCCCGCTGGTAGCAGGGTAAGAAACGGAGGATCGGGGAACTTTTGTCAGGAAACGAAAATGGATTAGATGTGGCCAATAAAAGAGAGATCATATGAAACAAATCTTAAACCAGCACATTCTGCTATTTAATTCCCACTTTTTATGAACCAATCAATTCCCAACAGAAAATGACCCTTTTTCCCTCAATGAATGACCTGGAATGACCTGGAATGACATCAGTTAATGGAATTAAAATGGGTTGCAAACTGCATTTCATGATGATATTCATCCCAGATTTTCAAGGGGGTAAAGATGGAAGATAAGAGAAGCATCGAGAAGCACCTGTGATGCACTAAAAAACAAATAATCTGGAAGAATACGTGACCATCATTTCAGATTCATGATCAGATAAAAGAAATGTTTGATCAGGCAGAACGTACACACAGCATCACAATTTAAAATGGTAAAATGTGGCCTTGTTTACATCCCCAGGTGAGTCAGAAGCGTTACAGAAGACAAATGCAGCACAGCCGTGAGCGCTTCTGAGGCCACGAGAAACCCAAAAACAAACGTTCATCTTTGGGAATACACCTAAAGCAGGTGTGCCAACCCTTTTACTCACTGCAATTACAGATCCAAGCGCACTTTAATTACTCCTCAAATCCCACGAGCACTATTTTCATTAAAATGCTAATTTGTATAAACATATTAAAGGCTGCTGCATTTGGTGCCTTGCTGAATAAAATGAAACACACTGGAGCTCAAGACAAGTCTCATGCCCGCTTCACACTGTACGCTGATTCCTCATAGCTCGCTGTACCAATAACAAATGTAATGCAATATTGATCGAGCACATGACGAATGGGAAAGGTGATGTTAAAGCATTAAAAGAGCTTGGGGAGGAATTTTGACTTTTCAGATGGATCTTGCAATGCAGACAATTATTCATCACATTTCAATCGATGAGTGTAAAATGGCTGTGAATTATGACCCTATAACCCTTGTGAATTAAATCTAATCTAATACATTTTTTTCAGTAAAAACGAACAAGTAAAACTCTATGACTGGAAAGCTTTAAGAGGAAGGTTTAAAGTCGAATCTCCCATTGGCATCACAGCAGCATGGAAGGGGAATCAAAAAAAGCATGTTGTGATTGGCATGTGACATGCTGAGCTAATGCATTTAGTTCAGGGGAAAAATCAGGAACGCCAAACGCTGTGCTGAATGAACTGGAAACTATCTCTCGGAGCTCTCTTAGTGGCCGTCGACAGAGCCAATGAAAACATGTCTCTGTGACTGTGGCAACTGCAAACAAAACACTCCTCTGAAAATCATTATAGGACGTGAAACAATGCCCACCCACTTTATTCAGTCGTCTTGGCTCCGGAAGTATTTTTCCCATAAGGATTTCATAAAATCCATAAACGGGTTGTGCAACATGAACCGAACCCACCAGCTCCAAAGCGAATCACAACATAACAAACCTTAAAATGAAGCAAAAAATGTTTTGCAAATCAGACAAAAAGACAAAGGAACAAGACTGTGGACTTAATGTCTTTAATGAGGGATGAATGAATTGTACATGATGTAATCAAATGATATGTATCAGTAGTTTGAGAGTGTAGGGAGAGCGATTACATACTTCACAGTGCACCATGGGAGTGGGCGGAGCTGCAGAGCTCTTTTGATGTGACTCTCTGATTGGTGGATGTCAGCTCAGGATTATGGGTAGTGTAGTTCTTCACCAGGAATTCTGCTATTAAACATGATATTCACAAGCATATCCATCGATTAACAACCTCTGAGCTCACGTTATGTTACTTTAAAGGATTAGAAGTTAAACATAAACCCTAACCCTAAACCTATGGAAAATGAACGGGCTTTTTACTTCCAGAACCAGACTGTTGCACTCAGTTGTGATCTGGTGTGCCATCTTTCATTCAATGGGATTCTTATGGTGATGCAACAGAACATAATTAACACATATTGGGGGAAAGGTCAAACACAAATGGTAAAATGCAGCCAACCATACAATTGTGCATAGTGATGATAAAACATAAGTGAACTTTTGAACTTCCAATCATTTTTAGTTTAAATGAATCGTTCACTTGGCCGACTCTAGTCAGAATTGACAGATGTCAACATGGACAGGTTGTGTGACATGCTCTCATCCTCAAGAAACATCAAAACGACACAAGATAAAAGGAAAGACCCAGAATGCAAATATTGTGCCAAGATTTAAGAGACAAAATGGTTAGAGGGGGGTCTGGGTATCTCAGCGAGTATTGACGCTGACTATCACACCTGCAGTCGTGAGTTTGAATCCAGGGCGTGTTGAGTGACTCCAGTCAGGTCTCCTTAGCAACCAAATTGGCCCGGTTGCTAGGGAGGGTAGAGTCACATGGGGTAACCTCCTCGTGGTCGCTATAATGTGGTTCTCGCTCTCGGTGGGGCGTGTGGTGAGTTGTGTGTGGATGCAGCAGAGCGTGAAGCCTCCACACGCACTACGTCTCCACGGTAACACGCTCAACAAGTCACGTGATAGATGCGCGGATTGACGGTCTCAGATGCGGAGGCAACTGAGATTCGTCTTCCACCACCCAGATTGAGGCGAGTCACTACGCCACCACGAGGACTTAGAGTGCATTGAGAATTGGGCGTTCCAGATGGGGAGAAAAAGGGGAAAAATGGTTAGTTCTCCTATTCAGTGTTGGGCCTCAGCAGTTCATGGTCATTTTTGTTAGGACATTTTCATTGTGTACAATAAACTATTTTGGTACTGTAATCACCAAGTGATGTGCAAAATAAAATCTGTGTCCTGAAGCAAAAGCAGTTGAGATCCACTTACGGTTCATTACTGAGAACAGACACAATAAAACACAAAGCAGAAAGAAACATATAACCAACGTTGTGTGTCAGAATAACTGAAACACAAGAACACTTGCTCATTAGCATGTAAATAATGTGAAGAGCTGGAACAAGTGAACTGGAATGTAAAGCTGAATCAGTTCTACATTTAAATATGATGATAAAAATGCAAACAGGGCTGATATTGTCACTTCCAATAGCGATCATGTCTCATGCATGTTTAATGCTCATTAATCCTATTCTCTGAGGCTTGCATGAATTAATAAAGAGTCTCCAGCACTGAAGAGGAGTAAAGGTGACAACGCTTCATATGTGCGCATCTTTTCCCTTAATGGAAACTCTGAAATAGAAGCAAACAAACGACAACAGAAGTGTGGATGTGCAGAACTGGGTCATTAACTGTCAGCTGCTGTTCTCTCTTCAGGGAATCACCGTCAGTAACTGAGAGAATGAATGAACATGAGACGGCGTTCTGCTTCAGTTTGGTGAGATTAGGGTTAAAGGTCATATTCAAATACAGAAATACAGAACATGTTTTCTCTGACTGTGGTTATCCATGTTGGTTTCAAAAACAGTTTTTGGATGAAGATAATAAAGTATCTGTGAATCGCTCCTGTCCTGTACTCTGTATCAATAAACAGAAGGTTTCCATTGTGACAACATGC